>NC_058132.1:373332864-373348561 GCF_016433145.1 Gracilinanus agilis
AGGGAAACTATAAATAAGTTAAGTGAACACAGAATAGTATACCTGTCAGATCTCTGGGAAAGGAAAGATTTTAAAACCAAGCAAGAGTTAGAGAAAATTACAAAATGTAAAATAAATGGTTTTGACTATATTAAACTAAAAAGCTTTTGGACAAACAAAAACAATGTAGTCAAAATCAGAAGGGAAACAACAAATTGGGAAAAAATCTTTATAACAAAAAACTCTGACAGGGGTCTAATTACTCAAATATACAAGGAGTTAAAGCAATTGTATAAACAATCAAGCCATTCCCCAATTGATAAATGGGTAAGAGACAAGAATAGGCAATTTTCAGGTAAAGAAATCAGAAGTATCAATAAGCACATGAGAAAGTGTTCTAAATCTCTAATAATTAAAGAAATGCAAATCAAAACAACTCTGAGGTATCACCTCACACCTAGCAGATTGGCTAAAATGAAGGAAGGGGAGAGTAATGAATGCTGGAGGGGATGTGGCAAAATTGGGACATTAATGCATTGCTAGTGGAGTTGTGAACTGATCCAACCATTTTGGCTGGCAATTTGGAATCATGTTCAAAGGGCTATAAAAAAATGCCTTCCCTTCGATCCAGCCATACCATTTTTGGGTTTGTACCCCAAAGATATCATAAATAAACAAACCTGTATGAAAATATTTATAGCTGTGCTTTTTGTGGTGGCAAAAAACTGGAAAATGAGGGTATGTCCTTCAATTGGGGAATGGCTGAACAAATTGTGGTATATGCTGGTGATGGAATACTATTGTGCTCAAAGGAATAATAAACTGGAAGAATTCCATGTGAACTGGAAAGACCTCCGGGAACAGATGCAGAGTGAAAGGAGCAGAGCCAGAAGAACATTGTACACAGAGACTGATATACTATAGTAAAATCGAATGTAATGGACTTCTGTACCAGCAGCAATGCAATGACCCAGGACAACTCTGAGGGATTTATGGAAAGAACGCTACCCACATTCAGAGGAAGGACTGCAGGAGAGGAAACATATAAGAAAAACAACTGCTTCAATGCATGGGTTGAGGCAGACATGATTGGGGATGTAGACTCGAAACTATCACACCAAGGCAACTATCAACAATTTGGAAATAGTTTTTGATCAATGACACATGACAAAACTAGTGGAAATGTGCATTGGCCATGGGTGTGGGGAGTGCGGGGGGGGGGGTGAAGGGGAAAGTAGGAGCATGAATCATGTAGCCATGTTAAAAATGAATATTAATAAATGTTTAAAAAAATTCCAAAAAAAAAGGTGGGATGGGGAAAGGACCTGCTTGTGCAAAAATATTTATAGCTGCTCTTTTTGCAGAGGCAAAGAATTGGAAATTAAGGGGATGTCTATCAATTGGGGAATGACTGAACAAACTGTGGTATATGATGGTGATGGAATATTATTGTGCTGTAAGGAAAGATGAACGGGAAGATTTCAGAACGAATTGGAAAGACCTATATGAACTGATGCAGAGTGAAATAAGCAGAACCAGGAAAACACTGTACACAGTAACAGCAATATTGTGGAATCATCAACTGTGATAGACTTAGCTACTCTCAGCAATACAATGATCCAGGACAATTCTGAGGGAATTATGACAAAGAATGCTATCCACCTCCAGAGAAAGAACTGTTGAAGTCAGAATGCAGATGAAAGCAACAATTTTCCAATTGTTTATTTGGGCTTATGTTTTGGGATTCTGGTTTCATAAGATTGCTTACTTACAAAAATGAACAATATTGAAATATGTTATACATGATAATACATATACAACCCAGATTGAATTGCCTGTAAGCACAGAGAGGGAGAAAGGAAGGGAGGGATGGAGGGAGGGAGATGAAGTTGATTGTATAACTTAGGAAAACTTGTGTGGAAATTTGTTATTACCTGTGATTGGTAAAAAGTTAATTAACTCCTAAAAAAAAGAGTTTCATGCCATGTAGTAAGCCCTGATTCATGTGACTTCTTTAGGCATCTCTGCAGTGATATGATACAAGAGGAAACAGCAAGGTGTCCTCCTAGTACTGAAGGGTAGACTGGGAGAAAGCTTAGCACAGAAAGAATGACCAAACAACATTTCATAAGATGAGACATATAATTCCCCCCTTTGTCTCTACTTCAGGTGGAAGAGAAGTAAAGGCAAAATGTCATGTCTTTAAGGTGGTTTTGGCCTAGAGTATCCCTATCATGATCTTAAGTCCCTTAAGAGTTTATCCTCTTAACTTGTAAATAGAGAGTAGAGCCAAGATGGCGGCTTAGCAGTGTAGAAAGCTGTAACCACTCTGAGAATCCTCTTGAATGAATTTATAAACAGAAGAACTTAGTATACAGATAAGTGAAACAGAAAGCAAAGGTAATACAATAGCAATTAACAGCTTTAAAAACATCAAGTCTTTGCATTTTAATAGCTCATCCCTAATGTCAAATTTCGTCTTAGATCTCAGGTGTCCCATGTAATGGTTTGAGCTCCAAAATCATCTTTTCTCAAACATTCAGGGATAGGTCTTCTCTTTAGTAGATTTGCTTCTTTGGTGTCATGTTGCTTAAATAAATTTCTCAGAGGTTCCTTGTAAACCTACCAGTGTAGAAACTTGAATTTTTATCCATCATATTTTCCCACTTACATTATATGAAAAATTGTGTCACCATTATAACATTTCAATTCAATTCTTTCTATATAGTAGGATTAACACATATTTCCCTTACACTTTTATTTATTCATAGGGATAAAATATGCTTAAAATGAAAAGAATATTTTCAACAGTCTGCAGGATCATAGTAATGTCTTTAACTCTAAAAAATTCTGATGGAAAAAAATTCATATTTCAGACAACTTGCCAACCCTGAATTATGATATCTATATTCAGAACCTGAAAGTTTTTAATTTCAAATTCTAAATATTAAGAGCACAACTCAGAATTTAGATGTGTATACTCACTATTTTAAAACAACCAAAATTTTGAAATGCCCAATAGAGAAATTAAAGTCTTAAAACTTCACAAAGTTACTCATGCCTCCAAAATTCATCAAATATAACATAATTTGGAAATTTCTCAGTAGAGAAATTACCCCTTCATATTTTTAAAATAAATTCAGTCTCTAATTAATTATCATATCTGTCTTTTTACCTGTAATTTACAACCTGGCCAGTATCAGGAACACAGAGAGAGATTTGTCTTCTTGGAAGATCTTTTAAAAATTTTAACTCATTAACAAATGCAAAATTCTGAAGTATAGTCCCTACACATTCCAATGTTTGGCTTTGCCCAATTCTTTAACTTAATTAGCTAGCTTTAAGTAAGCTATACAGTCAAATCACATCAGAGTTCGGATATAGTTGATGAGATCATTAGTGCTATTAGAACATCAGGTTCACAGGGGCAACTGGGTGGCTCAGTGGTTTGAGAGCCATGCCTAGAGACAGGAGGTCCTGGGTTCAAATGTGGCCTCAGACACTTCCCAGCTATGTGACCCTGGGCAAGTCACTTGACCCCCATTGCCTACCCTTACCATTCTTCTGCCTTGGAGCCAATACACAGTATTGACTCCAATATGGAAGGTAAAGGTTTAAAAAAAAAAAAAGAACTTCAGGTTCAGGAAAAATAAGGTATTCTCTCTCTCTCTTTTTTTAAGTTCTACCTTCCCCCTCTCCATACCATCATGCTGTATTCCTTGTATGTAAGGAGTCATGTTCCCTTGACTTTGGCTCAAGATGGCTATCATAAAAGTCATCATATCCAGACCTAAGTCCTGAAACTTGTGCTGTTGATTCCTTTTCTTTTTGAAGCATTCTTTAGCCAAATGCCCTGGCCTCCCCACCCCCAGCATTTTTTAACAATAGAAGTAATCTAAAGGTTTGCATCTATCTTCTTTTGACCTGTAGTCTGATGTTACTGCAAAAATATTTTTTGCTTCTGGTTTATCTTTCTTTTTCTCATCTTCTTCCTTTTGGATCACTTACAGTTTTTTCATGCCAAATGGGACAATTGTTGAGAAAAACAATCCCTAATTTCGGGGGAAGACTGACAAATGGTGTGTTAAGAATGCTTTCATTTCTAGGGTTGTTAATGGGATCTAATCCAGCAAATATTTTTGCTCCTTTGAATAATCTAGCATAAAACTGACCAGGGGTCTCCTTATTTTCTTGAACAAACTTCTGAAACTTATCATAATTTTCAGGCAGGACTGCACCATAATCTACAGAGCTGTTAGGATCCCAATAAGAATTTTCTGTTTGCTCAATCAGAATTAATTATCTGAGCCAAAATGATGTTTTATTTATAGAAAGTTGTAAATACAAAATGTCGGGGTCTAGGTCTAAAGACCCAGTACTTAAATGTGTGTGTGTGTGGTGGGGAGGATATATATTTGTGGAATAATTGGCATTTTTAAAAGAACCAATGTTTTTAAAAAATAGATAAGGGATAGGGCAGGTGGGATACTTCTTGGGCTCTCAAAACTATTCTCTAAGTGTCTAGTTGGTAATTAATATTTATTTATAATTCTTCTCAATTTTATGTTTTGTAATGGCTACTTACATAAACAGCCTCATGAATAAATAGGGATAAGAATCTTGAAAATATAAGAAATATTTTGTCAGACTAAAACTGTACTAAGTTACTAAGTTACTATGGTTACTAAGAAAAGTTATACTTAACCTCTATATTGATGTAACCATGATCTGCCACAACACAACCATTGAAGTCTGTTGTTAAGAATATTAAATGGACCATATATCTATCCTATATGGAAATTTTTCTCCTCCTATATTGGAGTTCGTATTTAGAACTTTTCTTAATAAGAAATATATTTTAACTCATGCTCCCTATTATAAATGGCTATAGTATATACTTTCAAAAATTTACTACTGCTGATGTGATTGCTCAATAGGAATATTGTCTGTAGTCTTTGAAAGACTTTGAAAGCCAGAATTGTTGCTGCAATGTTCCTCCCTTGAAAAACATCATAAAGAATAGTGCAATGTAAAACAAAGATTTAATAAAACCAAACAGAAACCTCTGGGAGGACATTCAGGGTTAGGTACAGTGTAATTTCTCCCATGTCAGGGTCTCACCAGAAGATAGCACCTGAAGCTACCAAGATTTCTGTTTGGAGTCAGTTGGGCACACCAGAAAATGAGTCCCAAAGCTCCAGATCTACGGGAATGGGGGACTATGCAAGACCAGGTCTGTCAAAGATTAGGACTTGAAGTCACTACGAGGTAAAGAGCTACCCAGGAGGGGGACCAAAATGAGAACTACAAAAAAGAGTTAGTTTTAGTCTTAGCTCCAACTCCATCTCCTGGTCCTAAACATGAGTTGTGGAAAGATGCAGAACCCAGCCCCATGTGACTTCCCAGCCAAGGCTAATAACAGGAAAGGTGGGACAAAGACTCAGCAGCCCTGACCAGCACTGTAATGGAACAGTACTCAACATAATATTGGACTTGGAGCCATGAAGAAATGATTTCAAGATATGCTCTTCAGACACTTACTAGCTGTGTGACACTGGGCAAGTCTTACTTAACCTCTCTCAGCCTTAGTTTACTCATCTATAAAATAATGATAATAATAGTACCTACCTTGCAGGTTGTTTTGAGAATCAAATTACACACATACACACACACATATATATTATATATAATACAAATACACATATATATTATATGTGCATATATTGTACATATGTGTGTATATACAGATATACTACTTTGAAAATTTTAAATGTCTAAATAATAATTATAATCCTGGATAAAATGGGAATATGACTTAGTTCCAGCATAGAAACATTCCACCCTGATAATATAGTATGAAACTAGACATAAGACTACTCACTTCATTCAAGGACAAGGGAGATGGCAGAGCCTGGGCTTGGTACAAAGTTCCAACCCAAACTTTACTACAAAAGAGTAATATTAAACCATTTGGTACTGGTTTACAAAAATAAAAAGGTTAATCAGTGGAAGAGGAAAAAATTGTCTTCCATATTTATGGATAAAGAAAGTGGAATATCTTAAGCAAGTAGTGGACACCCTGAAAAAGGAATAGATGCAAAAGAGATAACAAGAAATAATAGAAAAACAAAAGACAGAAAGATTAAAAGAACATGCAAGAGAAGACAGAGAGAGAGAGTCTATGGAGAGAGAAAGAGAGAGAGAGGGGAGGGGAAAAAGAGGAAGAGGGAGAGAGAGAGGGAGAGGAAGATGGACTGAAGGATTGGAGATCTCAGTAAGGATAAAGAAGGTTTGAGATTACAAAACAGAGGGAGAGGTGAATTGACCAAGGATTGTGCAATCAGATTAGGGAATTTCAGAGTTCACAATGACAGAAGTGGAACATCTGTGGGTGATAAAAATATCACAGGTATGATCATTATTGTGTGATTGAGCTAAATTGGAGGAGTAGGTCATAGGAAATGAGTAAATTAAGGAACTGAAAAGAGTAGGCTATTAGGGGCAGTATCTGTATGTATGTTAAAGTACTCTAGGATGCAGGCAGAAATTAGGGAGGAAAGAAAGTCTATGTATGGTGTAACACTGAATTAGTTGAGAAAGGAGCAGGTCAAGTGTCAATAGATAATAGCTACCAAAATTGATATTAGGTGGTAAATACAGATTTAGTGAATTTCAAAAGAAGAAAAGTGATAGAGGTAGAAGGGAGAGCTTGGAAAGAGTAATAGAGAGCAAGTAAAGTTTTTATTTTATTTTATTATTTTTCAGAAAATTCTCAACCATTTCTAAACTTTTTGTTTTAAATTAAGTTTATTTAATTATTTAATTAGTTTTGAATATTTCTCCACAGTTACATGATTTATGTTATTTCTCTCCCCTACTCCCAACCCCTCCTGTAGATAAATGAGGAATTCCACTCAGTTTTACATGTGTCATTGATCAAGGCCTATTTCCATATTATTAATATTTGCATTTCACACCTAGCAGATTGTCTAAAATGACAGCAGGGGAGAATAATAAATGATGGAGGGGATGTGGCCAAATTGGGACATTAATGCATTGCTGGTGGAGTTGCAAATTGATCCAACCATTCTTGAAGGCAATTTGGAACTATGCCCAAAGGGCTTTAAAAGACTATCTTCCCTTTGATCCAGCCATAGCACTGCTTGGTTTATATCCCAAAGAGATAATAAGGAAAAAGGCTTGTACAAAAATATTTATAGCCACACTCTTTGTGGTGGCAAAAAATTGGAAAATGAGAGAATGTCCTTCAATTGGGGAATGGCTGAACAAGTTGTGGTATCTGTTGGCAATGGAATACTATTGTGCTCAAAGTAATAAAGAACTGGAGGAATTCCATGTGAACTTGAATGACCTCCAGGAATTGATGCAGAGTGAAAGGAGCAGATGCAGGAGAACATAGTACACAGAGACTGATATACTGTGGTAAAATCAAACATAACAGACTTCTCTACTAGCAGCAATCCAAGAATCCAGAGCAAGGCTGAGGGACTTATGGGAAAGAAAACTAGCCACATTCCGAGGAAGAACTGCGGCAGGAGAAACGCAGAAGAAAAATAACTGTTTGAACACATGGGCTGATGGGGATATTATTGAGGATGTAGACACTAAACGTTAACTCTAGTCCAACTATCAAAAATATGGAATTAGGTCTTAATCAATGATACATGTAAAACCCAGTGGAACTGTGCATTGGCTAAGGGGAGTTAGGGGCGCTTGGGGGAGAGGGAAAAAACATGAAACATGTGACTATGGGAAAATATTCAAAATAAAATTTTTTTAAATCAAATTAAAATTAATTAAAATTAAAAATAAAAATAAAAGGAATAGTAATGGGGGAAAAACAAATTTATTCAAAATTTAAAAAAAGAAGCTTTTAAATGAAATTTTCTGTGAGGTGGAGAAAGAGATCAGTAAATTGAAGTTAAAATTGAGGTCAAAAGGTCAAATAAAAGTTTTTTTTTTTTTTAGGATTGGGGAGGTCTGAAAATGCATTTTGTATATAGTTAATGTTTAGAAAATATTTGTTGAATTTAATAGGCAGAAGGGAAGGAGCCAGAAGAGTATAAAATTTTATCATACATGAAAAAGGAAATGATTACTAGGGTAATACTTCTGAAGATTTCGGAGGGGATAAGATCAAGGACATAGGTAGGGAGATTAGCCCCAGTAAAGATTATGAATACCTCCTCTGCTGACACTGGAGAAAATAGAAGGAAGAACAGTAGGAATATTGAGAGGTTCTGATAACTAGAGCAGGTAAGTACTAATCAGGTATTTTCTTTCCATTTGAAAGTATTCCATATAAAGTGCATGAAAATTGCTTACACAATACTTTTGGGGAATTCCTTTATTTTTTCTAACAAGTTTCTGGAAGAATAGGTTTAGTCAAGTGTAGGAATTAGAGCCAGTTCTCAGGTCTAAAAAGAAAATGGACAGAGAGGAGGTGTAAGCAAAGTATCAGGAATTATCAAGTAAGGAGAATTATAGCATTTCTATCTCCTTGATTACTCTTGGGACTTAAGCACCGGGTCTTACTTTTTAAAATAGTTCCCATTAGAAGACTCTTATAATTAAATGACCAAAACTACTTTAACAATAAATTACCTGGCTCTAATCCCCCTCAGTTCTTTCCTTTAGGATAACATGGTCACACTTTATACTTCACTCTATCACAGAGCTAAATTACTTCCAAACACCACTTTCATTTTTATTCTGTTATTTACTTGTTCTTTCCCTTCATTTGTGATATCCAATTTCTTGACTCCTTTGTAACCTCTCAGGTCATTTCTACCCTGTCTTTGTTTGCTTTCATTCCCAGCCTTAACTCTTTGGTCTACCAGTTACATTATTTACCATTGACCATCCAAGATTGTCATGGTTAGAAACTTTAGACCAACTAATTCTCTACGACTGGTAACTCTGTCCCCTCAAGATAGTAATGTTTGTAAGGAAATTTACAAAATCAAGCTGATTTTACCTTCTATTAATTCATAACACTTAGGCCCTTGCAGCTATTTGATATTCTTACTTTCAGTGACTCCCTAGATGATAAATTCTTAAATTTTTGGTTTTAAGATTACTCTTAAAAATTCTTGAGGATCCTTTTACATGCTTAAACATCAAGGACTCCTCAGAGATTTTTCATTCATTTTGAGTTATAGCTATTAATGTTTACCATATTAGAAATGAAAATTGATAACATTTTAAAATATTAGTTAACTTAATGTAATAATAACTCTGTTTTTAACATCATTTTCATGAAAAATGAGAGTAAAATCATTTTACATATTTTTTTGAAAATCTTTAATGTCTGACGATAGAAGAGTGCTAGATTTTCGTATCTGTTTCTGCATTTGATCTGTTGTGATAGGTTGTTTTGGTTGAAGTACATAAATAAAATCTGTCTTCATATCTGCATGTACTTGGAAAAGAAGGAGTGTTTTAATAGGCAAATAATACTTGAATACTATTTTTTAAAATAGCTTTAACTTTGAAGATTCCCTGAAAAGATATTGAACCCTAGGAGCCCTTTGATCACATTTTGAGAACCACTGCTTTATCCACAATGATTAATCTCAACCTTTTTTCTTCTCATGCCTCCAGACCTAACCCCACCTTACCCACATACAGCAAATGACTTAGGTTCCTGTTTTGTATATTTTACATATAAAGACTCAGAAAAATAAAGAAGTGTAGTTGCAGATAATACTTTTACTTTTATAAGCAAATAGAACAGTTTGAAACAGGTTCATAAGTTTATGTATGTTATAGGAGGAGAGATGTCATGTTTATAGTTAGCCTCGCTTACTGTGAAGATTGAGGTCATTTAATGGTAACTCCAAGGTTACTTAGGTTACCTCCATTTGCTTTCACGGTAGGATCTGCCCAGACTCATCTGGCTTCCTTCTAAGAAATCTTTAAGGTAGAGTAGGAATAGCAAGAATCCTGGCTTGAAATATTCCTAAGCCTTCACCTTCCCTTTCTCCCAACTCTGTCATTTCAATCCCTGGGCAATAATGCCTCTCCCCCTCTCCTAGACTTTCTCTAGAAGTTAGTCTAGAGTGCTCTCTAGAGGTCACTTCCAATCCCAGCATGCAGGACCTTAGTGGTGGCTATGCTGATTTCCATTGCAGTATATTAACCCAGGCTTACAGGGTGAGAAAAGTTACCCTAAGACTGACTTTTTAAAATATAAAAAATTTGGATTTTAAAATAGAAATAAAACAAAATAAGGTATTCTTTTGCTTATTAATTAATCACTCACACATTAGTGTCATGCCAAATGTTCTTTCCACTCTGGCAATACTGAAATTTGAACTCTTAGGTATTTAGTCATATCAACTATTTCACTGGAGGAGGATATGAGGCTGGAGAGAATTGAAAAACTTCACAGTTGCTTTCAATGATCCCAAATTACCCAATACTATATAAACTCATCTCTTAAATACCCTTGTTCTCCTAAAGAATCTAAAAGGTACAGAATTTTAGCACATCACAATATCAAAAGAATGAAAGTTATAAATAATCCAAATAGCAGAGGAAGCACATAATAGATACTAAGAGAGATGAAAGTGATCCTAAGTGCTACAGGCAATGAGGTGACTGAATTTGGAATCAGGAAGACCTGATTTGGAAAATATACCAGCTGTGTGACTCTGGCCCACCAAGTTATAACTTCTCTTTTCCTCTCTTTCCTCTGCAAAATAGCATCTGCCAGAAAGGATTGTTGTGGGTATCAATAAGTGTAAAGATTCTTAAACACTTTAAAGCATCATATAAATGCTATTATAATTGTTAATTATTATTATTAAGTCACCAGAAAAAGAGGTAGTAGAGTCACAAGAATGAGAGATTTTTAATTAGCCCAAGTGCTGTACTGGTACCCAGAAGATATCATTATAAGGTGAAAGACTTTCCACTGGGCAAACCTTTTGTGAAGGATTTATGAGAAGAACTTGAACTAGTATTCCATAAGATGAGAAGGCATGAAGGGGTTGCCATGTATCTAAGTGCAGAGAGGACCTACATTGATTATATCAGGGCTGAAGGAAAGTATGAAAGCACAAAATGTTTCAGGTCATTAAAAAACATTTAGTAGATATCCTGTGGCAATAATAAAATCTTTGTTTTGGGCTTTTTTTAGAATGCCTTCTAAAACTGTGCAAACCCTATACCCAACAGTACCACTACTAGTTCTGTATTCTAAAAGATCAAAGAGAGGGGAAAATTTGGCAAAAAAATATTTGTTGCAGCTATTTTTGTAGTGGTAAAGAACTGGAAACTGAAGGGATATTCATCATTTGAGGAATGGCCGAGCAAGTTGTAGAATATGCTTGTAATGGAATACCATTGTGCCATAAGAAATGAGGAACAAGACAACCACAAAAAAAGCCTGGAAAGGCTTACATGAAGTGATACAAATTAAGTGAGTAGAACCAGGAGAATATTTTACACAATAACAGCAATAGTGTAAGATGATCAACTGTGAATGACTTAACTATTATCAATAAGGCAAGGATCCAGGACAACTCCAAGGGACTGTCATAGAAGGAACTGACAGAGTCTGAATGTAGATTAAAGCAAATCACTCTACTTTATTTCCTCCATGAGTTTTTCTCTAATGTAAGCAATATGTGTCTTGTCTCACACATGATGAACATGGAAATATATATTATATGATAACTCATGTATAGCCTATATCAAATTATCTGCCACCCTGGGGAGGGTGGTAGAGTGGGAGAGAATATGGATTCCAACATGCCAGAAAACAATTATTATTTTAACATATAATCTGGGGAAAAAATTAAAAAAAAAAGAAAAGAAAGTCATCTCACAGAGCTCTGTTCTTGATGATGGCCTGGGAATACAACCCTGGAAGAGGAGATGATTAATCATCAAAGTTGAGTTCTTATGTTTGAAATAACTCAGGGAATTATTCAAGTCTAAAAATAGCTATGTAAGCTTAAAATAAAATATCCATACTTAGACAATTGATGTGAAAGAATATAATTTTCAAAACCAATTGATATATCATGGTTCACTTATCACAGCTTCACTGTACCACGAATGAAAAAAAAATCTAATTCTGTATCATGGAGTTTTTGCTATATCATGGGATTTTGCAGATGAATACTATACTGTACACAATGGAAATGCAGTACACCACTACTACTTGTACAAGTTTGTCAATGTCACACACACACACACACACACACACACACACACATTATTGGCTGATGGAATGAAAGGCAACCAATTATAGCGTTGTGTTCTGTATCCTGGGCACTGATGGGCTCACTGTGCCCAAACGTTCAGCATCTCTCCTTGTCCACTTCACATCAGTGTCTAATCACTGTGCACAGTGTTGCTCTGAGGTGTCATGTTTTTGTGAAGTTTTCTTAAAAGTTTGAATTTATTAGAAACCCTATGCCACCCAAACATTCTGTATCTTCTAAGGCTTCTGGCAGTAAATCCAAGCACCAGAGGAAGATGTTTACAATGAAAGAATAATTTAAAAAACACAACATGCTACTTCAGGGATTTTCACCTATGGCCGGGGTCTCTGGAACATAACTCCCAGGATAGGTAAGGGATCACTGTATAGGTATGTGTATATGGGAAAACATATCTTTCTATTTCTCTATCTATGTATCTAAAATTTGAAATCTATGTCTCCCAGTGAAGACATACTTTTTGTATAACCTTGGGAAGATCATTTATCTTCTCTGTTCCTCATACCTAAAATCAGGATAATCCTACTTTCACTGACTAAAAGATTAGACAAGATAGTCTTCATTTCTGCCCTTCATTCCTGCCTTTATTTCTTTTTGTTAAAAATCCTTATAAATGTAGTGTGTTCACTACAAGCTTAGTCATTAATGAAAAGTAATTTACTTTCTACTTACAGAGCTAGAAAGGGGCTTAGAGTTCATCTTGTTCAACTCCTTATCCTTGAGCTATATCCTCTCCTAATCCCATCATATAGCACTTTGTACCTCTCTTAATAACAACAAAGTTGTGGTTCAGGAAGCCATTTCCTTGGATTTCCTCTAGGGCTATATCCTTGTGCATGTCTACTATAGCCATATGCTTCTGTTGTAAAGATTCTATTCCCAAAGGAAGCTGGAGGGCAGCAGGGAGGAGAGATAATTCCACTCTGTGCCTTGCAAGTAAGTCTTCAAAGTTTGAGAGCATTCTCAAAAGCTCAGTTCATCCTCCTCCATAGCTAGTTTTCATTTCAACTGACTGTTCAGGATTAATCTCCCCAACCCCTCACCCCTTCCATTTTAAAACTCACAGTCTCTGTCTCTCTCATTTGTCCACATGAATGATCAGGCAGAGCAAGGTGAGGGTGGTGAGGCAGTTGAAAGCCTCTACCAATCCTCAGCAGAGTTTTCCTGTGCGTTTTACATGCAAATGAACCATTTAAGTATGATTAATTTCATCAAGCAGACTGGGACAGTCAGTTGATCTGGGCTCCTCTGAATTACCCAAAACACTGAATACAAATGTTTAATGAATTGACCTGAAATTAAAAGAATCAACTTACTATTTTCTTAAGTGTGCTTTCAAGGCTTGGTAGTTCCTTATCCTAAGGCTCCTGTTGTCAGCAGGGCAATGCCAGGCAAGGCTGTGCCCCAGCACCCTAGATTGCAAAGGAATGCTGCTGTGTAAGAACATGATCAGATTCATATAAGTGTCCATGTGATATAAACTCTCAAGTAGAAAATTTTTGATGTATTGGGATGTGTGACTAAGCCACAAGGGCACTGAATTGTTTTCTTTTAAGTGATAAAAACCAGAAGCAACAGAGAAATAGAGTACAGATTTAAAAAAAAAATTGAGCCCTCAGGAGAAATTAAAAAAGCAATCATCACTGTTAAGGGAGTCTAGTCACTAATTACCATCTGCTAGTTTCAACCCAAAACAATGGTTCCATTTTCTTAACAAAAAGCTGCTTAGCAGTGGATAAAGCTGTTTGTAACACCCACTTTTCTCTTCCCTTTGTCTTCAGAGTGAAGTCAAAAAGAATAGAAGATATTAACTAATAAGTATTTATTGAGAATTTCTTAGGTGTAAGAGAGAGAGAGAGAGAGAGAGAGAGAGAGAGAGAGAGAGAGAGAGAGAGAGAGAGAGAGAAGTGCAATGTAAGCCACTGTCTTAAAAGGAAGATCTGATCCAAACAGAGAGGTAAAATATAAACACATGAAATTATAACAGAATGAGCTTAGAAAAGCATGGATGAATGAATGGACATTAATACAATGGGAGTTAGGATAAGAGATGCCCCTTAGGGCTGAGTTGGAGAAGACTTCACCATAGAGTAAGAGTGAACCTAAGTCTTGGAGACAGATACAGTTTAAAATAGCAGAAAGGAGATGTCAAGGAATACCAGGCTGATTAAAAACAGCATAGGCAAACACATGGAACTAGAAAGATCACAAAGCATATTCGGATGATAATTAGTAGCCTAGTTTGGCTGGAGTAGATAAAGGGTGTCATTCGATACAGTGACTATTATTCCTACCTGGCAGTTATTTTGAAGAGCTCCAGTGAACCATGATATTTCTATGAGTTATAAGAACTGGGATCTAGTTTTGACTCTGCCACTAACTTAGCTGTTATTTAATTACTTTATTAACCAACTAGCTGTCAATTATTTAACTTCTTTGGGCATCAGCTTCCTATGCTATAAAGAAATGGAGTTAGACCAGATTGTCTCCAAGATCCTTTCTAGTTGCATCATTTTATAAAAGAGGCCTTTGTAGTTTCAAATCCTGCTTTTGTCTGCTCTCTTTTGCAATTATGCACCTGGCATTTGTGGTGAATCTCTGAGTAATAGTGTCAACAAAACCCAGAAAGAATATAGTCAGTAGGATCTATACATTCTTTTCAGCTGTATAAATTTTCTTTTTGTTGACTTTAGTAGTAGTCATCAGGCTAAAGTAGTTTTAAGATTTATGGACCAAATGAATGAAAGAGCACTGTACTAAGTGCTACATATGCAAATAGAAAAGCAAGGCAAGCTCTATTCTTGAGGAACCTGAATTCAAATGGAGGAGAGCAACACAAATAGGAGATTTTAGCTGCAAATTCTTCCAACCTTATCGTTCCATCATAATTATCCTCCCCAAAGTTACTAAAGATCTTTTAGTTGCTAAATCCAATGGCCTTTTCTCAGTTCTCATTCTCCTCAATTTTTCTGTGGTCTTCCACATTATTGATTACTTGCTCCTCATTGGTATTCTCTTCTATCACGAATTTTAGGACATCACTCTCTCTACTGGTTTTCCTCCTATCTGACTGCATTCCTCTGGCTCCATGATTGGATTCAGCTCCAGATCCCACCTTCTAACTGTAGTGTCCTTCAGGGTTCTGTCCTGGGTTCTCTTCTCTTTTCTGTGTATACTTACTTTACTTGGTGATCTTATCAGCTTCCGTGGATTAATGACAGTGGGGACCACTTTTCATTTGGTCAGTCACAAAGAGAGGAGCAGCAGGCAGTAGTCTGCCTGCTGTGGATCTCTTCTGCTTTCTCTTTCACTTTTTCTTAGTTTAGTTTTTTTGGTTTTGTTTTTTAGATGGGAGGTGGAGTGAGAGGCTTTGGAGTGCTGAGCCAAGTGGCAATAATGGGAAAAGAAAGCAAATATATTCATATATACATATATATGTGTGTGCGTATATATATATATATATA
>NC_058132.1:373348954-373399378 GCF_016433145.1 Gracilinanus agilis
TATATATATATATATATATATATATATATATATATACATATAAGGTCAGCAGATATTCACTTATTTTCAAGGCTTCAGCCATCTACCATAGGTCTTGAAGTGTATATCCTTTGCAGATATTGGTCCGTACTACAATACCCTGATGGTTGGTCTGCCAGCCTCAAGTATCTCCCCAATGCAATCCATCCTCTATTTAGTCATTAAAGCAATTTTCCTTAAATGCAGATCTAAGCATGTTATTCTCTTCCCCCACTTAATAAACTCCAGTGACTTTCTATTGCCTCCAGGATCAATTATAAAATCCTCAATTTGTTATTCAAAGTCCTTCATAACTTAGCTCCCATACTTTCCTCCCCATCGCATACTTGTTGAACCAATGACACTAGTGTCTTGGCTGTTTCATGAATAAGATATTCCTTCCCTGGGCTCCATTAATTTCCTCTGGCTGTCCTCCTTAATGGTCTTCCTCCTCTGCTCCAACTACTGATATCCTTAGCTTCCTTTAGGTACCAACTAAAATTCTACTTAGGATTTGCAGGATGTCTTTCCTAACTCCTCTTGATTCCTCTGCCTTAATTCCAGTGTCTTCCCATCTGGTTACCCCTATCTAGAATCAAGTTTAGAACAGAAGTTCTTCTGATTGCTTCCTACACCTGGTGAAAGATGCAATTATCATTAAGGCAAAACTGAGAAATTATTAGCTGTTTTACTTGAGACAGGGAGAGAGATCCAGAGACAACCAGATCATTGAAGGGTCCCTTCATAATTCAATGCCATTCAATTCAACAACCATTCAAGTGAGCCCTCTTTTTAGTGCAAAGAACAATTGAAGTGCTGGGGACACTAAGAGAAAATGAAAGGTAGTCCTTGCCTATAAGCAGCTTCCATTCCACTAGAGGAAGCTATAACATTTACACAGAAAAAGAAATACAATTTAATTTGAAAACAGATTGAGTATTACTAAGGGGTGTTATTAGGAAAGGCTTTTTGATTGGAGAGAGCCTTTGAGATGAACCTTCAAGAAAGCTCATAACTCTAATAGGCAGAAGTATGGAGGAAGTGCATTCCAGGGCAGGCTACATAGAGGCATGGATTTTGGAGATGGATTGAAAACTGAATTCAAGGAATAGTAAAGAAACTTGAATGTAGGCATATGAAAGTATGTGATGCCATCTATCTAGAAAGGTAGGCTTTGAATGCCAAGCTAGGAATTTTTCATTAGTCCTAAGGTTAAAGATCTTTGGGCAAGGGAATGACTTGGTCCGATCTTCAGTTTAGAAAGTTGTTTTTTTTTTATTTTGATCAGGATGTTGAGAGAGGAAGGCTAGGAACTGAGAGACCAGTCAGAGGGCCATATTCATGGTTAAGGTGAAAGGTAATGAAGATTTGATCTAGGTAGAGTGGTAAACATGGCAGAAGATTAATCAATTACTATACATTTATTAAGTGCCAACAATGGGCCTGGCACTGTGCTAAGTGCTTGGGAAACAAAAGAGGCGAAAGATACTCCCTGCCCTCAAGGAGCTCACAGTCTAATAGAGGAGACAATAAATAAATAAGTGTGTACAAACAAGCTTTATACAGGACAAATTGGAAATAATTAATAGAGAGAAGGTACTAGAATTATTTGGGTTTGGGAATAAGAGCTTTTTGTAGGAAGTGAGATTTAATATCCAAGATGAATAATGAAGTTATTGTACTCCTGGGAAAATTAGCACAGTAAGCTTTTATCAGTCATTAAGAAACATGAGAACAATTCATTTATTGAATCCTTTATAGATGATTAGGTAGTTAAGGGTGGTTGGGATGGAAATGGTTGAAGAATTCCAAAGTAAATCATAGGATAATAGATTCTGAGCTAGAATGGATGTTAAGAGTCTTCTAGTTGTTTTATGGCTGACAAACTGTCTTGTTCATGACAACCTTAAGAAGTCAATTGTATAAGGAGAACCATCTCCTTCTTATAGAAATGGACACTGAGACCCAGAGAAATAAAGTGATATGTAGATTTTTTACCTCTAAGCCTTTCTCTCTGTCTCCACACTGCCTAGGGCAGTGATGGGCAACCTTTTGAGCTTGGTGTGTCAAAATTTGCCAAAAAAAAAACTAGCATAACTCGGATGGTGTGTGACTTCAAGAAAAAAGCATAATTTCATGATATTTATGGTTTAAATAACAAAAATGTATAATTGTAATATATAACTATTTAATAAACCAAAACCGAATTATTTAACTTACCTGCTTAGTGATTTCTTTATTCATCTGTCAGTCAGTTTCTTTTGTTGGTCTTGATATTATTTAACTTACACTACACTACAGCATATGTTTCATCCTTGGCATGCAGCCCCATACTTCTCTGTATGCGACTGCATGCGGCTGCGTGTCATGGAAAATGGCTATATGTGTCAGTGCTGACACGCATATCATAGGTTCACCATCAGAGGCTTAGGGAAAAGGACAAATGAATAAACTGAAGCCCAGGGAAAAAGTCAGAATTCAAACCAGATTCCTCCAGCTTCAAATCTAGTACTCTATTCATTTCACCATGCTGCCTAAACTCCAAAGGGAACCTTGGACTTTGCCCTAAGAAACCTAACTCTTGAAGCACAAATTTTCATCTCATCTTGTCCCAAATATTCCTCTTCCCATCTATCTCTCCACAAGGCCAACTTAGGGACCTTCTCTTGTTCCCAGTCCATTTCCAGTTCCTTTTTATGTGTTATTATCTCCCATCAGAATGTAAACTTGAGAGTTGGGATGGTCCTGTATTTGTTTCCCTAGTACTTAGACTGGTGTCTGGCCTATAGTAAGTACTTGATGAATGCTTTATCTTAATAATTATTTTGTTTATTTAATAGCTGCTTTCCCCTTGTCTTTATATGCTTTTATTTTTCTAGCTATCATCTATCAGTCTATCAATCTGTTTTAATTCGTCTGGGGACATTGCCCAAGAAGGGCATCAAAGTGATGGGAAATAAGTGCAGGAATGCATATGGCTATAGGATATATGGTAAATGTTATTAAGAAGAGATCTGAAAATGGAGAGAACTTCATGTCCTGGATAATTTTGTATGGGGCTTTCCCTGAGGTTAGCTATAGTGAAGATGACTAAAAATAACTACTGGGTAACAACCCAAACTGCTTTAGGTAGTTGTGTTAACTGTAATATGCATCATATGACATCTAAGGTTGACTTCTTGGAAGGTCAATTGGAACTTTATGAGGAAGCTAAGCATGTTGACACTAGTTGTATTGCATTCCATTCTACAGTCATATATTCCACTTCTTCTTTGTGTTTGGGACTATGGTAGGTGTTGGGAATGTCATGATGTAAAACAGTAACAACAAAAACTTCCACAGTTCCTGCCCTCAAGCAGCTTGCAATCATATAGAGAAGACAATGCATACCGCCCATAAAACAGAATACCAACTGGTATATCATTAAGTTTCCTATTTGACCTGGGAGAGGTCCAACACAGGTGCGTGAGACATCAATCACATCTTGCAGGGGAGATCAGGAGAGCTCATGGAGGTGATATCACTTGAACTAGTTTATGGCAAAAGAAATAAGAAAATTGATTTTTAACGGACAGGAAAATATAGATGAGGGTGGAGGAGGAAGAGTCTATTTCAAGATTAGGAGATGATATCTTTAAATGTGCAGAGCTTCAGGCAGTGAGTAACTATAAGAATTTGCTAATTTATGATAGTTAGCTGACATTCCTTCTCTGGAAACAATTCTTATGCAACTTCTTTAAGAAAAGTCCAGACTTGTTACCACTAACAAGTGAACTTGATCAACAAAGCTTAGGGCAATAACTAAGGATCCTGGTATCTGCAGCAAACAAATGAAGGTGAGGGACCATACCTCATAAAGTTTGAAATGTGTCATGGTGGGGTAGGGAAATAAGTAGATGCCAGGTGGCTCATCCCCTGCTGCTTTCTCACCAAACTCAATAATTTCTTGTGACAGACTATTCCCTCAAACTTTTTGGGGTTCATACCCAATACATATGACTCAGAGGCAATGAATTCTACACTACAATTGGAAGGAAGCATACCCTTCCTCCAAATGTCGGCATCTAGGAAAAAAAAGTCTCACTGCCTTACCCTAATTAAAACTCTGGTAAGTCTAAACCAGTAAGGTTAAGTAATACTGGTATCATGGAGCCTCCTTAGTGAGAGAGAAATGTAGATCTCCCCCACACTGTCCCATGCTCCTCCCGCCTTCACATTTCCCACAGTCAATAATTCCTCCAAGATTAGGTATACAGAGAAGTAGCAAAACTGTCTCCATGGGAGTTTCCATACTAATGCATCAAAAATCTTTTAAGTATTAAATTATAAACCTAACTATTTAAGTAATCTTAAGTATTAAAAAAATGAAAAGGAAATTGGATCTAAGACATTTGAAAAAATCTCACAGTAATTTCTAGGATTAACGCTTTAATTCACTTATTAAAATTAGTTATAAAGGAGAGAGCTTAAAGTATGGCATAGATGTGAGTTCGGAGTCATTGTTATCCTTAATCTCCTAAATGACACTGTGACTGGTCATTCTACCTTTAGAGTAGATGAACATGACTGTTGGAGTGAAATGGTCTTACAGAGAGCTTTGGAAAAAGCCCAGACATAAGGCTTTCAGGGGAAGTCCTCCTTTCCATTAAACCTCCAAAGTAAGAGGTTGGATTTATCTGAACCTGGTACATTCCTTCTTCAAAAAATGCTCCTTTGCTATTGATCACACATGTTAAAACCAGTGGAAATGCGCATTGGATATGGGGAGGCAGGGTAAAGGGGGGGGGGTGAAGGGGAAAGTAAAAACAAGAATCATGTAACCATAGAAAATTTTTCTAAAAAAATAAGATATTATTAAGAAATAAAAAAAAGTGCTCCTTTGGAATAAATTTGTTGTTCAGTTGTGTCTGACTCATTTGTAGTTTTCTTGCCAAAGATACTGGAGTGGTTTGCCATTTCCTTTTTCAGCTCCTTTCATAGCTGAGGAAACTGAAGCAAACAGGGTATATGTCTTATCCAGTAGCTTTGTTATTAGAAGTGTCTGAGGCCAGATTTGACCTCAGGGAGTCTTCCTAACTCCACATTTGGCACTCTGTCCCCTGCCACTTTACCCACTGTGTTATCTGGCTGCCCCTTTTACTTTTTTTCAGAGCCATTTTTCCAAAGTTACCAGTGATCTCTTCACTGCTCAATCTAGTCACCTGTTCTCAGTCTTTCTTGAGATCTTCTTGAGTAGCTTTTGACATTATAGAGAAGCTCCTCCTGGATTTCTTCAAGTACCAGCTAAAATCTTGCCTTTTAAAGGAAATGTTTCCTGTTCCTCCTTAATTCTAGTGCCTTTTCTGTTGATTATTACTAGTTTATCCTGTAAATAACTAGTTTACATATCGTTACTTGCATGTTGTCTCCCTGATTAAACTGTGTGTTCTTTTGAGGGAAGGGACTGTCTTCTGCCTTTCTTTGTATCATCAGATCTTGACACAATGCTTAGAACATAGTTACTACTAATAAATGTTTATTAAATGACTTTTTCATTTTCTTAAATGCCTTTTGCTTTTGTTTTAAATCGATTATGTCCTCTGACTGCTAACGGTAGAAGCACCAGTAAAGGATAGAAAAACCATGGTTTTGAGGGAATGAAGACCCACACAGTACCCTGAACCTAATGTATTACTAACTACTGTTTGTGAATTAGGATGTATTCTTGGGTGCTAAATTCTTTTTTTTTAAAGCATTTAATATTTAATTTTTTTTAAAGCATTTAATATTTAAATAAATATTTATTTATTTTTAACATTAAGACAAATTTTGAGTTCTAAATTCTCTCTCTTCCTCCAATCCCTTCCTAACATATTGAGATGAGAAATATAATATCAACTGCAAATGGGAAATCATATAAAACATATTTCCATATTAACAATTGTTTTTAAAAGACAAGAAAAAGAAAAAAAGAAAAAAATGTACTTTATTTTGAAGTCATACTTCATCATTTCTCTCTCTGGAGGTAGATAGTTTTAAGTAAAATTCTTAACTGTAATCTAACTCCCACTTATCTTTAGAGTCTTATTTCCTGTTAATCTGATTCTTAAGCTTGTGCTCCTCTAGTTAAACTGGTTGGTTAGTCATTCCTTATTTACAATATTCCATCTGGAATGGAGGGAAATGGGATATAAACATTTAAGCAGCACTGTGTTAAGTACTTTACAAATATTATCTCATTCGAACCTCACAACAATCCTGAGAGGTGGGTGCTGTTATTATCTCAGTTTTACTCTTGAAGAAATTGAGGCAAACAGGTTAAGTGATTTACCCATGGTCACACAGTTATTAAAGTTCTGAAGCTACATATGAGCTCAGGTTTTCCTGACTCCTGGAGGACTCTGTTTCCTCTGCCACCTAGCTGCTTGATAATAGTAATAATAGAAATAATAATATCTCCTGATTTCTCCCAATAATCAGCATTCTTTTGGTATTTACTTGGGCAAATATCACATATCATATTCCTCACCAAAAAGGAAGATCCTGAAGGTCAGAGACATTGCTGATTTTGGCTTCACCTCTCCCATGCTTAGCGTGGCAACTGGTATCTAATCAGCATTTAATAATTGAACTGAATTGCATCTTTCTCTCCCTGTTCCCCTATTGATTCTCTGGCTTAATACACTGCCAGTCATTTATGTAAATTAAGGCATTAACATTAAAATGGAAAATTACTTTGCTACTTTGTCTTCAAATCTTTGATAGTCAGGAAAGCATATTATAGACAAGCCCCCTCATGCAAAATATGTTGACAAAAGTTTGATTAATTAATTATGCGTTTAATTATTGGGTCCGAATTTCCACTAGGCTGTCTGGCTCACTGCTTTTGCCTCCATCCAGGGAATTCTTTCAGACCTTGGTTATTAGTTCCACCCTCACTTTTATACAAAAGCTATTTCCTTCCTTCCCTTCAGCCATTTTTTAAGACTACAATTATTTCACCATCTCAATTTCAGTTCTTTAGCCACAATTTATGTCCCAACTGTACCCTTCACAAAATCTCTTCTATCAGTAAAAGAAATGGTCCAGAGAAGGTAAGGCTGCCATATTGTCAGGACCTCATTGCCTTTCTTTGGAACTATTGCAATTATCTCCTCATTGGATCAATTTTCCTTTCAATTCATCCTTCACATAGTTATCAAGTGGATATTCCCAATACCAAGTCTGACCATTTCACTCTCCTCTCTACTTTAGAAGTTTTAATATCTCCCTATTGCTTCTAGGATAAACTATGTAAATTCTTCTATTTATATATTTAAAGCCCTTTCCTGGTTTAATCACATATTACTTCCATTACACTCTATGTCCCAGAAAGATTTGTCAATTTTGTTCTTCTCTTCGCTGGACCCACCATGTCCCACTTCTGGCCCTAGGAAAGCCCTCACACCTAATATGTTCTTTATCCTTATATTTCTCTTGGAACTCCTACCTCTCTTTACTGCTCAATTGAAATGATAGCTACCTACCACAAGAAACCTTTCTTAATTCTTCTATTTATCAAGGCTTCCCTCATTTCCCCAAATTAGATTGTAGTTATTTTATAGGTATTTTATATTACTTATTTGTATACATGTTGTCTCCATTTCCCATCCCATACCAATAAATTGTAAATTTCCTGAGGTCTCAGAATGTTTTTTTTTTGTCTTTGTATCTCCTCAGGTCTAGCACAGAGCTTGTCACAGAGTAGTCACTTAAAATTTTTGTTGATTGATTTGACAAAGGTTATTTTAATCCTTTATCTTTATATTGATTTCTCCTTTATTGGTTAACTTCAATTATCCCACTGTTAATGAACCCTATTCAAAGATTTCCAGAGGTATAAATCATACTTTCTACATAACAGCTACATTAAAACTCTGTGTATGAACTTTCTAACTAAAGAAATTGTCCAAAAGTGGGTGGCAGAAAGTATACCAAAGATCCTGGTAACCAGAAAAACAAATGTGAAACAAAAGCATCATATGATACCAACCCTGATCCAATATTGCTTTTATCAAATTATAAAAACAAAAATCTGAGGAAGTTCTCTATTGAACTGGGTGGATCCTTCATGGAAGATTTATTGAAGAATGTGAGTAAGAATCATGCAAAACTGGAAAGGTGGAGAGGCTGTAGTATACCTGGGTGGAGAGAACACACAACAATGCACCCTAGATCTAGGAGCAGAAAGTATCGAAAAGTATTGTTTTCTTGAATAAGAGAACTGTATTTGTCAATGTTTTAGTATCACATAAGCTATAAATATTAGGACTTATTTTTCTGAATATAAAGACGTAGATATGAAGTTAACAGAAGGATATGAAAATCCTGTACACTTGGTATTTAAAACTCTTCATGGACTGGTCCCTCTCTAGCTTTTGAGTCTTTGTACACTTAGTTCCCTTCCCCTTAGCCATCATTCATTTCATATTTGGGTACCTTTATACTAATTGAACCTTGTGCCTCTAATGTACTCCCTCTTCCTCTCCAACTATTAGTTTCCTGGGCTTCCTTTAAGATTCAACTAAAATCCCATCTTCTGATTTTTTAAAACATTTATTAATATTCGTTTTTAACATGGTTACATGATTCATGCTCCTACTTTCCCCTTCACCCCCCTTCACCCCCCACCCATGCCAATGCCCATTTCCACTGGTTTTATCATGTGTCATTGATCAAGACCCATTTCCAAATTGTTGATAGTTGCATTGGTGTGATAATTTCGAGTCTACATCCCCAATCATGTCCACCCCAGCCCACGTGTTCAAGCAGTTGTTTTTCTTATATGTTTCCTCTCCTGCAGTCCTTCCTCTGAATGTGGGTAGTGTTCTTTACCATAAAGCCTCCAGAACTGTCCTGTGTCATTGCGTTGCTGCTAGTACAGAAGTCCATTACATTCTATTTTACCATAGTATATCAGTCTCTGTGTACAATGTTCTTCTGGCTCTGCTCCTCTCACTCTGCATCAATTCCTGGAGGTCTTTCCAGTTCACATGGAACTCCTCCAGTTTATTATTCCTTTGAGCGCAATAGTATTTCATCACCAGCATATACCACAATTTGTTCAGCCATTCCCCAATTGAAGGGCATACCCTCCTTTTGATTTTTTTTTAAATCAGAAGTTTTTTTTAAAAAAAAGTTAAAATCTTATATTTTTTAATTAAGAGAAAAAGAGAAATTTATTTTCTCTTCTTCCCACCCCCATTCCATTGGGAATTTTAAAAAGGGGGGATAAAAGTAGATTCCTTATAACAAATATGTAGTGAAATAAATCCAATTCCTTTGTTGATCATGTTAAAAAAATCTTTCGTATTTGCACTTTGAGTTTTTCATCTCTCTGTCAGGAGGTAGAAAGTACACTTCAAATTTGGTCTTCTGGAATTATTGTCATTGCCTTTATGAGTTCTTTTACAGCTTTCAAAGTTGTTTGTCTTTATAGGTTTTAAAAAATCTTTCTCTTTTGTCTTAGAATCTATACTAAGTATTGGTTCCAAGACAGAAGAGCAGGAAGAGGTAGAAAATTGGGGTTAAGTGATTGGGTCACATAGCTAGGAAGTAGTTAAAACCAGATTTAACCCCAGGACCTCTGGCTCCCAATCCATTGAACCATCTAGCTTCCATTATGGGGTTGTTATTGCATAAATTGTTCTCCTCATTTTAGTCTTCATCAACTAATGAAAGTCCTCAAAATAGTTTTTATAATACTGATCTTTTAAATTGTTCTTCTATTTCTACTCACTTCATTCAACTTAGTTTATACTAGTTTTGACATGTCTCTTTGAAATAATCTTCTTATTCATTTCTTTTTTTCTTTCCTTTGAAAACCTTTACCTTCTATCTTAGAATCAATACTGTGCATTGGTTCCAAGGCAGAAGAGCAATAAGGGCTGGGAAATAGGGGTGAAGTGACTTGCCCAGGTGACACAGCTAGGAAGTATCTGAGACCAGATTTGAATGTAGGACCTCCCATCTCTAGGCCTGGCTCTCAATCCACTGAGCTATCTAGCTTCTTTCTTATTCATTTCTTATAAGACAATAGTATCCCATCACATTCATGTACCATAATTTGTTTAGCGTTCCCCAATTGATAAGTAACTCCTTTAGTGTCTAGTTTTGTTTGGCCAACACAAAAAGAGCTGATATAAATGTTTTATGCATAAATATAACCTTTTCCTCTTTCTCTGATCTTTTTTGGGTACAGTGGTATAGTTGAGCCAAAGGGCATGTATTTAGTAATTTTTCATATATAATTCTAAATTGCTTTCCAGAACGGCTGTACCCATTAATAAGTCCACCAACAATGCATTGATGTGCCTATTTTCCCAAAGTCCCTCCAAAATTTTTAATTTTGGTGGGGGTGTAATTTTTATCAATCCATAGATATGAGATGGGAACTCCAACTTGCTTTAATTTGTATTTCTCTAATTATTAGTAACATGAAACATTTTTTGAAAAATATGGTTATTTAAAATATGGCTATCTTTCAAGCCTAAAGACAGGATATCCTCAGTTCAAATCTGGCCTCAGACACTTCTTAGCTATGTAATTCAGTTGTTCAGAGCTGACTGACAACAAAGGGTAGGAATTTCCAGCAACTACACTAGCACATTTGGAGGAGAGGACCACCAAGAAGCTAAGACCAAGCTCTTGGCTGACATCTTTTGTGAGAGAGATAGTACATTGCTGAGATGAGATGTAAAATGTTTAATACCAAATTCCACAAAATTTTTCATGTTTAGATAATTTTAAATATTTTTAGATGTCAGACTACCCTTAGTAGTAAACCTTGTTAGACTGTATGTGAGAAACCAAAGCAAAAAGGCCCGCAAATGGAAAGAAAGTAGGAGAAATACCTTTACCCCTTTGGACCTAGCAGTAGACTATTACTGTTAGTTATACATGTATTTTTATTTTATTAATAGTATTTATTTCCAGGTATCTCAGACTCACACACACACATATACACCAGAGAAGGTATCATATACCATATATCATATACATATAAAATCATTTTGTACATACATATGTGTATAAAATGATTTTCATGTTCTATTTTTCAGTTCATTCTCTGGAAGTGAACATTTATGAGTTATTCTTCAAATGCCAAATCTATAGTGTGGTGCAGAGAGGGAGCATAACTGCTTTGCAGAATTCTTCTCAGTTAAGGAGGGTTTTAGAATCTTGGGGAAAAGTTCAGTTGGTCCTGGGAACTCGTGGAGAGTATCAGGGTCAATATGAGTTCCTTCTTTAGATTGAAACCTGGCTTATATTTTGCAGCTTTTCCTTTAAAAATTGTTAATTTAGCTAATTCCTTTGAATCTCCCTAGCCTTCTTTATTCCCATCTTCATTTTCCCTTCTTGAATGTCTGAGAAGTTTTGAAAGGAGAGTAGATCTGAGAGTTAGTTCAAATCTTTGATAGTTTAGTCAAATAGGCTTACCCTTGTTACAAATTTACCTATTGAATCATTGTATCCAGCTTTCCTACCCCTTTTGACTACAAACCCTCTCCGGGCTGAAGTAGGCTGGTCCTACTCAGTCTCACGTTCCTGCCTCCATTCCCCCACCTGAAGATTTCTCTAAGCGGCTGTTAGGGTTACCTTGTATCCTTTACCCTGCCAATCAACCCTAAAAAACAATAAACCCCATTTGTCTTTAATCAAAACCCTTTGGCTACTTCATTAGTTGATTAATAAGAGAGGGAGGAGGAGAGAGAGGAATAACATACTCTCTGTAGTTTGAGGGAAGCTGAAGGTATCCATTTTGGGAGGAAGTATAACTTCAATACTTCCTCTAGTCCTTTCCTGTGAAACTGACTAGAAGCCTCAAGCCATTCTTGGCTGGCTCTAACCTGGCTCTGTAAAGTGTCCTTTTACTTGAAGGGCTTAAAAAAAAAAGGTATGCATAGTCTTATAGCTCTTTAGGTAAGTTTTAAACTGTTCTCCAGAATGGTAGGACTAGCTAATAGCTCCACAAACAATGCATTAGTGTCCCTATTGTCTGATGACCCCTCTAGCATTTGTCATTTTCCTTTTCTGTCAAATTAACCTACTTGATGGGTCTGAGGAGGTACCTCACAGCTGTTTAATTTGCATCCCTCTAATTAGTGATTTAGAGCATTTTTCATATTTATGTTGATAGCTTTGATTTCTTTCTCTGAAAACTGTTATGCCTTGATCATTTATCATTTGGGAAATGGCTCTTATTCTCATAAATTTGGTTCAGTCTTCTACATAGTTTGAGAAATGATATTTTTATTAGAGAAACTTACCATAACCCCCAGTTTATTGTTTTTATCTAATTTTGAGTGCATTGACTTCATTTGTGCAAAAACATTTACATTTTGCATAGTAAACATCATCCATTTTACTTCTCATGAGCATTTCTCTTTTTAAGATTTAAATTGATTTGTTTCAATAAAATATTCAGTTAACTCCCTCTCTCTCAATATAATTAAAATGATAATCCTACCTAAACTATTCCAAGTATGCAATGCCATGTAAATTAAATTACCAAAAAAGTTCCATTGAATTAAAAAAATAACAAAATTCATCTGTAAAAAAAGTCAAGAATATCAAAGGAAATAATGGAAAAAATGTAAAGGAAATAGGTCTAGCAATACCAGATCTAGTACCAGATCTATGTATCTATCAGTAATTACCAAAACTATCTGGTAGTAACTAAGAAAAAGAAAAGTAGATCAGTGGAACAGAACAGTCATACAACAGAGTTGTAAAAGATTATAGCAATCTTGTGCTTGACAAAAGTAAAGATCCATTTTTTGAGATAAGAATCTTTCTGTCTCTTGTTTCATCATGGAATCATATATATATATATATATATATATATACTAACAAAGAGAAAGATAGTTCTTTCTCTCAAGAAGTTTATATTGTGATGGGGCAACAGATATAAAAAGCATGATAGGAAGCTGGAAAAGGGGTGGTGAAGAGATACTCATACAAGAGCATGGTGGTAAAGTCGGGAGAGTCAGAACTGTAGCCAGGAGAGGAATGAAACATAGTCCTCTTAAGCTCATTCTCAAAATAGAGACCATGGAAGAAACTCACCAGTTGGAAAAGGGTGCCAGCATGGTGGCACAGTGAGGAAGCCCCAAGTACTGACAGAATGTCTAAGGATGGAAGACAGTTGAATCAAAGCAGATGAGAAAGGTTCAGGAGAGTCAGAAGCATAACCAGGATGGAAATATTAATGATTAGTAATTAAATAAAAATTACTGATTTTTCTAGTATAATTGCAAATTATTTTCCAAAAATATTGTACCAATTCATAGTTCCATGAAAAGTGGAAGATTTCTTGTATAAAGATGCCTGCCTATCTTCCAACAGTCCATTCAATATTAATTATTTTGTTATTGTTTATCTTTACTCATCTAAAGACAGAAAATCTCCCCCCCAAAATACTTTGGTTGCATCCTCAAGGTTTTGGTATGCTATTTCATTTTTGTAATTGATCTTTATAAAATTATTTTCAGTTCCTGTAATTTGTTTTTTAATTCTTTCATTCTCCAGGATTATATTATTTAGTCTTGATTTAAGTAAATCCTTTCTTCAAATTTATTATGGGCTTTGATTGATGATATTTTTGTTGCATTGTGGTCTATAAAAGCCTTGTTTAATATTTCTTCTTTTCTATATTCATTATGAATACCTTGTATCTTAGTACATGATCTGTTTTTTCAAAGGTGCCATGAAGTTGGTGAATATATATATATATACATATATATATATATATATATATATATACACACATAATGTGTGTATGTGTGTGATATTCTAATTCAATAATTGCTAAAACTCTATTTTAGATCATTTTTCCAAAATTTTTTGTTTGGGTTCTTAATTTCTTTCTTGTTTAGGTTTCTGTTTGATTTGGCTATGCCCAAAAGGGTCACTTTTAAGATTCAAAGAGTTATTATAAGATGATTTATTTCTCCCTAAACAAAAATTCAATTAGCTTTTTCTTTGAATGTTGTTGTTCATTTGTGTCTGACTCTGTAACTCCATGGACTACAGTTATTCATGAGGTTTTCTTGGCAAGGATACTGCAGTGGTTTTTCTTTTTTTTCCCAGTCATTTTCCAGTCCTATAGCTGATTCAAACACTTCTCCCTTTCCCTTACTACTGTGTCAGTTTAGGAATACTATCCTACATCAGGCCTTGCACACTCTCTCCATCTCTCCATCTCCCACTGGGAATCTCTTTCTATACTCTGAATCAGGTCCATTTTCCTGCTGTATTCCACAACTGGAATGCTACATACATTGACACACCCCACTCATTTCTCCTGATCTGGATGGGGTGGAGAAAATGGGGCTCAGTATAATGAGGTAGAGCTCCTATTCCTTGAATGCTTTTACCTCCAACAATTCCAGATAGGAACGCAGAAGAAAGTATGGCATCCCAAAAGTTTTGACCCAGACCCAGAGCTTTTAATGGTGGTCATCTGTCTTCTGTCTGCCTATCGAGGATAACCTCACTAGTGTTTCTCTTCATTCATTTCTCAGGTTTATTGACATTCTTGCTTCATTTGATATATTATATTGTTCTGGAAGCTGTTCTAGATCAGGGATTCTTGATATTTTCTCATGACATGGAACTCATTGGTGGTCCGGTGAAGCCTATGTACCCTTTCTTAGAATCATGTTTTAAAATGCACAAAATAAGATACATAGGATTACTAAAGAAAGCAATTATATTGAAATATAGTTATTACTTTTTTAATATTCATAGATTCTTGTTAAAAACCTCAGTTCTTTAGGGAACCTTTGGAAAGAATAGTTGATATTATTATCTTTTCTGGAAATCTTTGCTAAAAGGCTCCAGTCATGGGAAGCTTTTCTTTACCCATAAGCCTTGTCTTTTCTTTTTTACCAAAACAAATTTGCTATCTAGATTTAACAGCTGCCCCAGATGAAAACTAAATTAGAAATACTAAAAATCATAGGAGAAATTAATGAAATCAAAAGTAAAAGAACTGTTGAATAAATAAGACTAGAACCTGGTATTTTGAAAAAACAGATAAAATCGACAAAGTACTGGTAAATCTAATTAAAAAAAGGAAAGAAGAAAAACAAATTAACAATATCAAAGATGAAAAGGGAGACCTTACCTCTAATGAAGAGGAAATTAAGGCAATCATTAAAAACTATTTTGCCCAATTTATGGCAAAAAATATAGCAATCTAGGTGACATGGATGAATATTTACAAAAATATAAATTACCTAGATTAACAGCAGAAGAAATGGAATACTTAAATAATCCAATATCAGAAAAAGAAATTGAACAAGCCATCAAAGAAATCCCTAAGAAAAAATGGCCAGATCCTGATGGATTCACAAGTGAATTCTATTCAAAGAACAACTAATCCCAATATTATACAAATTATTTGACATAATAAGCAAAGTTGGAGTCCTACCAAATTCCTTTTATGACACGAATATGGTACTGATTCCAAAGCCAGGGAGATCAAAAACTGAGAAAGAAAACTACAGACCAATCTCCCTAATGAACATAGATGCAAAAATCTTAAATAGAGTACTAGCAAAAAGACTCCAGCAAGTGATCAAGAGGGTTATCCATTATGATCAGGTGGGATTTATACCAGGAATGCAAGGATGGTTCAACATTAGGAAAACCATCCACATAATTGACTATATCAACAAGCTAACAAACAAAAATCACATGATTATCTCAATAGATGCTGAAAAAGCCTTTGACAAAATACAACACCCATTCCTATTGAAAACACTGAAAAGTATAGGAATAGAAGGACCTTTCCTAAAAACAACAAACAGTATATATCTAAAAACCATCAACAAGCATCATACGCAATGGGGATGAATTAGAAGCCTTCCCAGTAAGATCAGGAGTGAAACAAGGATGCCCTTATCACCTCTATTATTTAACATTGTACTAGAAACACTAGCAGTAGCAACTAGAGAAGAAAAAGAAATTGAAGATATTAAAAGAGGCAATGAGGAGACTAAGCTATCACTCTTTGCAGATGATATGATGGTCTACTCAAAAAATCCTAGAGAATCAACTAAAAAGCTAGTAGAAATAATTAATAACTTTAGCAAAGTTGCAGGATACAAAATAAATGCACAAAAATCATCAGTATTTCTATATATTTCCAACACATCACAGCAGCAAGTGTAAGAAAGAGAAATACCATTTAGGATTATATATAGCTGGTTGGTTGATATGTGAAATTTGCCCTCTCCTTTTGCTTTGGACTATCACCTTTCACCTTTCTAGATACAATGGTTGCCCTCCTTAAAGCTGGCCTGCTCATGCTGTTTTGAGAATGGTTTCTATCACAGTAAATAGTTTGGTGGAAAGAATGGGGTAGGTGAAATTGGAAAATTTGCATTCAAATTCAAATCCTACCTTTGTCTTAACTACCTAGGTGATCCTGGGCAAGTCATCCAACCCCTTCTGGTCCTCTTTCCTCATCTGTACAATGAATTGGATGGACAGAGAGTCAGTCCTGGAGATAGGAGATCCTGGGTTCAAATTTGGCCTCAGACACTTCCTAGCTATGTGACCCTGGGTAAATCATTTAATCCCCATTGCCTATCCTTTCCTTCTGTTTTAGAAATGGTACTCAGTAATGATTCTAAGCCAGAAGGTAAAGTTTTTGGTTTTTTTAAAAGATGAATAAGATCACTTCCAGCTCTAAGTTTATGATCTTTAAACATATTCCTAACCAAAGTCTATGGCCCCTGTAGGTTTTCCCATCCAGTTCCTGCTTCTAGCTCCTTGTAGACCTGGTAACAAAATGCGAAATGTGTCTGGCTCTATTTCCTTATTATTTAAAGCTGCTGACTCATTTAAGTGCCTAAATCAAGAGAATAGTTTCAAAAATTTAGCCTACCAATATAAAAAATTATATATAAAAGTAAATTTTTCAATAGCTAATCCTTTAGGATCCCTCCCTACCCTCCCTACTAGTAAGGACAAGTCAGGGTACCACACCTTCTATTCAGTTTTGCTGTTCTGAAGTGCGTTGAGGTTTGAATTTTTCCTGTAAGAAGATTTTGTCTATTAAGTGAACTGAAAAATGAAAGATGACAAGATGAGTAAAAGGAAAATAGTTATGCAACTTCCAGGTATAAATGCCTTTTTACACTTTATGTAAAAAAAAACACTAAATAAATGACTTAAATATGTCCTCTACGGCTTAGAGATTTGGGGGTTAAAATCCAACTTTAATAATCTGATGCTGACCAGTTCTAAAACTTTCTAAGCCCAAAGAAGTTATTGTCTTTTCTAGGAAGGTTATATAAAATTAGGACTCTGACATGGATAATATGCTCAAAGAAATAATAATCTAGCAGTCCATAGTTCTTACCAATTCTTTTCAATACTTACTGATTTCACTATAGGGTATATTAGATGGAGTGAGCCATCAAAATTAGATCAATATCTTGATACATTGTGGCTGCTCTGGAGAAACATTGTGTATTTATATTGGCATTTTAGCTATTGTCTGCATTTTGGGTTTGTGAGATTATGCACCCATATAGCTATTTTACACTGTTTACCTCCTGGCTTCCCTACCTACTTGCAAGTCTCCACATAAATCTCACTATCTGAAAGAGGCTTTTCTCTGTCCTATCTCAAGCTCTTCCTCCTTTCCTTTGAAATTACCTCTCATTGATCACTGAGTGTATCTTATATATAAATATTTATAAGTTTTCTCCTCCATCCAGTATGAACTTCTTGAAAGCAGGGACAAAATTTTTGCCTTTTTAATTTTGTTTTATTATTTCATTTATTATTTTATTTTTGTTTTTGCAATAGACTTTATGGTACTACATTAATGAACACTTTCCCATTTGTTGATCCAAATGACAGCAGGAAATTCCTGAAGCTTTTGGGAGAGGCCATTGACACCTATGCTTCAGAAATATCCATCTGTTAAGTACAGAGTATGGATTAGATTGGAGGAGAGAGTAGAGACAGAGAAATCAATTCAGAGATTTTTATCCTGCAAATGTATCATTTCTGCTACTTTTGCTTTACTTCAAATATTTTCCATAGTCAGACATTTCTGTGGCAAGGTCACCCTTAAAGAGGTTGTGGCTATAGCATTTCCTGGATTACAAGACTGAAACTTCAGATCCATCTATATTTTGTAATGCCACAAAGCCAACCAAGGAGCCAGAGATAACAAATGTATCAGGAGACTGTGGGAAGCCAATAAGAGAATAGAGAAAAATCTGAGACTCCTCTTTTGAACCCTTTTGTGATCCTTGTGATTTCTTCTTGAAAAGTATTACTGAAAAGCTTTAAGTTCCTATCAAACCTGAATTTAAAGGGTTAACACTGTTAACACAGCAAGGAATGCTGCTGCCTGTTATAGCTAAGGCCAAGATACTCCCCAACTTGGCTTTCTGATAAGAACCTAGTCAAAATTCAGCCTTGGCCTTGGTCTATTCTGAAGCCAATGTTTTGTGTTTTGATGTGACATAATTTGTAACTTCTGCGCATCTGCAAAGTTTCGGGGGGGGGGTTCTTTTGTGTGAAATGAGTCTTGAAATATATATAATAAACTCCATGCTCCTGGAGCCAGAGCTGAGCTGGAAGCATGAAGTAAAAGACATTTCCCTTGTCCTGTCCTTATTTCCTTATCAACTAAACTGTCCTTATCAGAGATGATAAAGAGATCTCCACAGGAGACTTACATAAAATCAATACAAAAGAATAAAATATCTCCAATATTTGAAAGAGAACTTTGATGTACCTTAAAGAGATTCTCTTTATTGCTAGGAAAATAAAATTTACTTGTTATTGTCTTCTTGCTATTCCTGGCTTGCTCTTTTCTTTTCTGTTGCAGAATGTTAAAAAGAACTTTTTGGTTAAACTACTCTATGTTCATATTAAATTTCTGAGTCACTTTAGAGAAAAACTACTAATGGAACATAACTATCCCATCACAGGTCTGTTGTCATCTGACTAAGGTCAGCCTTTCTTTTTCTTCCTCATGATAGTTAGGTCTTATGGTCTCTCTTGTATTAAATGGAAGTTAAGGCATACCTTGAAGGCCAGCACTCTCAATTAAGTTTTGATGGTTTGAATGAAATGAAACACTCACAAGTCATTGAATAGTTAACAAGAAGGGGTTTACTTTGCCCCAACAGAGATATAATATGAGCCAAGGATATAATGGGACTTAGCTGGTTTGCACAGGCCCCCTTCCTCATTTTCATCTGGAATCACCTCTGGTTATTGGGGCAGGATATAATGAAGGACTTGGTGGCTAAGGTGGTCTTCAGAATCCACTAAATTGGAGACAGTCCAGATATCCATAGTTGGGATTTCTTATATCTTTAGATAGTCAAGACACAGTATCAGGGAAGCCAGGGCCAATCAAATCTAATCTAGAGAACAGTTTGATTTCTTTTTAGGAAGAACTAGCCATCATGACTATTTCAGGATTTGTTTTTCATGACTATACATATTTTTGTTGGATTTTTTATTTCATGCCTCTCAATAAGTAGCACATGGGAGAGATGGGAGTGTTAGATTTTGGAGTTGAAAATAAAATCTAAAAAATAAAAAAATTTAATCCCTACTGAATGAGAAAAAGAAAAATGAGACTGTCCCTAGCTCATATTATGAGTAGGGGGGAAGAGAAGTTGTTTTAGGCAAATGCTGGCAATGTTAGTTCTGTCACATAGCGTAACACGGACAGAGAATGGACTAGAATATATTTTGGTCTGGATGAATTTGTACAACACTGACTAATGAAGAGGTTCCCATGAAAAGAAGGGAAGAGAATTTCCATTCCCAGGGCTGCCTATGGTGATCATTGCAACTGAATGTTATTAGCCAATAAAGATAAAAAATGAGAAGTTTGTGGTGATTTTGTGAACAATGGAAAAATGTATAGAATTTCCCTGTGTGTGATCATAGGACAAATGAAAAACTCCAAATATAAAGAGCGTCAGGTAAAATAGAAGAAGCTTATTATGTGAAGAGTCATTGAGAAAGTTATATATTAAAGAGGTCCAATGACAGATGGACTTCCAAACTCAGAGATTAGATCCCCTTGTTTCACAAATAGCTAAACAGGAAGTTGAAGTCTGGATAGTGTAAAGATGATTTTAGGAGTCCCAAAGATGTTATTTGGATGGATAGACTTGTGAGTGTGATAAGCCTATCTAGGGAACTCTTCACCTTTACTTTGAGGGTATCAAGAGATTATCTCTGTGAAAGGTATAGTGGACAGAGATAGACAGGTGCCAGTGTTCAGTTAAGGGGTTTCTTTGGGTTTGGGTATAGACTGTTTTCCAGGACTTAATTAAATGCCTCTTAAAAACCCTTAAAATGACCCTAAGAAACCCTTACTGAACCTAACCCTGCCAGGGAAAGACTGAATGACTGACAGCCTTGGATTTTGTGTAACAAAAGCTTGATAGACAGTCTCCCCCAATTCCTTCTTCTTCCCTCTATTTACACTGTATCCCTGTAAGAAACTTTTATCTGACTGCTATTCATTAACAAGATGGTTTATTATATTGAAGGAAAAAGGTGGGGGAGGTGAGTGGGGTTAGGAAGCCCTGCTCTGTCACAATAACAAATCAGGTCCTTGGTGCCTGGCCAAGCCCTCAGGCTTTGGCCAGGATCTCTCTTACTCCCTCTCCTCTATCTGTTATCTAAACTAAACTATAGACAGAATAGGATTATGAGGGTCTCTTTCAATTGGCACATGACAGGACAGTGAGTCTTCAAGGTTGGACCAGTGAGTTATTCGGGTCCACAGACCCCTTCCAGCTGCTGGCAGATATTTAAACTTTTCTTCGATGATATATGTAAGAAGCAGGAACGCTATCAGATCTTCAGGGAGAGATATCCAGGGAAACCCTCAGGTAGTCTCAGTTGACTTCAGAGGTCAGGTAAAAGTCCTCCATCTCCCACAGAGTCCAGAGACGAATCTCCTTCCCAGAGTACTATTCCCCACAAACCTCTGTTTCTCCTTCCAACTGCCACTCCTGTCACTCAAGGTTGCTTTCCAATATTCCAAACCTTCTCTGTGCCAACTTTTCCTTACAATAGGATGGTACAGGTGAGACAGTATTGAATTGAAATTTGGACAAAAATAAATACAGCTAGCAGGAGTTAGTATTTAGTGAATCTGTATTTTTGTGTTGAACAATGATGAATCTGAATGAACTAATAAAGGAATAAAATAAGAGTTCTTTCAGAATTTCTACTCTGATCAAAGGTTTATAATAAATGACTTGTTTTATTTGTAAGTAAATAAAATAAGGAATTTGCTTGCAATTTATCCTCCTGACTTTGCAATGTATCATCTGTTTGATGTATATCTAGTTGTCGGCTACTCTATGGATGATTGCCAAACCTATTGATAGAGCTGTGCAGATATTTGACAGAAAAGAAAATGAAAATTCTTTGGGGGAAAGAACACCCTTCCTGTAGGACACACAAAACTGACTGTCAAAGATGGGATGAGAGGTAGACAATAAATGTTTATTTGCTTTTTTAAACCCTTACCTTCTGTCCTGGAACTGATACCATTGGTTCCAAGGCAGAAGAATGGTAAGAGCTAAGCAATGGGGGTTAAGTGACTTGCTCTGGGTCACACAGCTAGGTAGTGTCTAAGAATATCTTTGAACCCAGGTCCTCCTGACTCCAGGCCAGACTATCTACCTACTGATCCATTCCGCTGCCCCGAAGGGACAATAACATACCAATGTTGAAAGACTCAGGAAGTTATAGTCACATAAATCAGATGTGAATCATCAGTTAATGTTTCCTCTCCTTGTAATGGCAGGATCCAATGAAACTCAGCAGCCAGCAAGTCCTTACTTGGATGATCTGGCCTGCCTGCTTACTTCTGCTTCAGCAGAAAAAGCTATAATTGAATTCAATATGGTAGACTACATGATTGAGATACTTCCAGCATATTCTGTATGGGGAAAACCTAGTTCTCGGCATCAATGAATCATAATCATAATTAGAATCATAGTTGGAGAGGACCTTGGAGGTTATCTGGGATCATCCCTGTATAAGAAATCTTATCAACAATATTCCCAGTGAATAATTATAAGTTCAGACTTCTGGGACTAGGAACTTCTGAGGAAAAGCTCATCTACCTTTGACCACTCCTTAATGTAAGGAAGTTTTCCCCTATGTTGGACCAAAACCCATCTTCCCGTAATCTCTATACATCTGTCCTAATTCTGCCCTTAGAGGCAAAGCAAAAATCTAATCTTTCTATGACGTGATATGCTGGAGAGAATGTTAGGAATATCTGAGTTCGAATTAGCTCTCAGACACTTAGAAACTGGGGAAATTACTTCACTTCTGTTTGCTCCTGTTTCCTCAACTATAAAGGGATAATAACAATGGCTACCAACTAGAGCTATGAAGATCAACTGAGATGATTTTTGTAAAGGATTTTAGCACAATGCCTATCACATAATAGGTACTTGATAAATGTTTGTCTCTTTCCCTTCTGTTTTAAAACATGGTGTCTCAAACTGGGCACAAATCCAGATCTTATTCACCTAGAAAAGAAGCATTATTTTCCTCATCCGGGACTCTATAGATCTGGGTAGCTAGGTAGTAGGGTGACTCAGATAACCTGCAAGTTTTGTGACTGTGGTCAAAATCCATAACCTCTCTGAGTCTCAGGTTTCTCATCTATAAAATGGGAATAACAATAATACTTCACAGAGTTGTTGAGAGCATCAAATGAGATTATATACATCAAATACTTTGCAAACCATATAGCACTATATAAATTTAAAGTATTATTAATACAAATAATTGTTATAAATTCAAACCAATACTCTTTTAATGGGAATTAACAGCTTTATGGACTGTTGAATGACATTGCTGACTCATGTTGATCTCACAGTTCACTAGAACCCACAGAGATTTTTCATAAAAACTCTTTCTAGGATCAAATATCAACTTTTCAAATGACTGTAAAAAAGTTTCTTAACCTCTGGGCCTCACTTTCCTCAACTGTAAAATTACAAGGATTAGGGATTTTTAGGGTTCCTCCCAGCTCCAAATCTATGATTATCTGGTCTTCTGAATATATGGGATAGAGAGCTTGCTTAAAATAGGTTGTTTTTTTTTTTAAAACCTGGGAGTTCTAGTAAAGTGTCAGATTAACTAACTATATAATTAGTACATCCTTTCAAGACTCTTCCATGAGAACATAAGAATCTGATTTTTCTTTCTCATCTGCTTTATAAGCTTCCAGGCTAACAAAGGCATTAAATATAAAAGTTTAATTTAATACATTGAAAAATACAGAAAGGATTCATTTAGAAGTCCTTAAAAAAACTGTGAAGCAGTGAACTTTGTTGTGTTTTGAATTCCTTCTCCCTGAGGATTTTTGGTTCACAGGGCCATAAATTCATAAAATTAAGTTCTTGTATCGTAAATGGAATTGTGGTCCTGTTCTAAGTCTGGGTTCAGCATCTCTGGTACAAGGACAGGTTTAGCCCCACTCCTCATGCTGATCAATTTGCTTGGCTCTAGCAGTTGTTCCTTTTCTCTGGTTGGTGCTTCAGCACAATGCCTGGCACTCAATAGTTACTTAATAAATGCTTTTTCTATTAATTAATTTATTTAATGAGACATTGTGAGTCAGTAAAATGTATATATTTTGCTTTAGTTTGCATCTCCTAATATGGTATTAGCAGCTAGGCACAACTTCATTTCTCTATTCTCTATGTGGCCTCAATCACATGCTTCCTTGGTGTGGCTCTGGCATTTTGCCAAATGGTTTCCCCAAATGCGTGGAGAATGTTTTCTTTTTAAATGCCTTCAGGATTCTCATCTGTCTTAAGAAGAGGCTAAAGGAGGGCTTGACTTAATTTCTGTGGGTGCATGCTCATTGAAAATAATTACACTTTCAAACTTGCAGAAGAGTTTTAATTTCTAATATGTAGCAATCAGTGTATGTGAGAAGAGCCACAAGAAAAAAGGATGAAGGAAATACATTTCTCTTTGATCCATTGTATTATAAAACAAACTAGCATACATAATTCCTATGAAATCCCACCTAGTTTCTGAATGAATTATCTACTTCTCTCATTTCCTCTTATCCAGATGATATTTGAATCACCAACTTCTTAGAGTCTGTTGACAACTTTGGCTAATCAGATACGTAGATACAGCCTAGGGTTTTCTGTAATTTAATCAATGATATTCTCATTCTTTTTAGCTATGTTTTTAAGGGGGCATTCTACTTGTTCATCCACTTATATTAGCATACCGACCTATCCTTTAATGAGAACTAAGAAGAAAAGAAAAGAAAAGAGCTCTGTGGAGCTCTTTTGACAGGGTATACTACATTGAAATAACCCAAACATCCAAGTATTTGACTAGACACAATACTTGCTTTATTTAGCTTGAGAGAACATGCCACACATTTCTTAGACTATGGCACACTATGTAGCCTGGCTCTATTTACTGGATTAAATGACTTGACCACAGCTGAATGTGTGAGATGTAGTACTTACAACTTTAGTTCCTCACCAAGCAAAATGATGGGAATGCAATTATGGTGTCTTTGACTTTCACCTCTGCAAAACAGGTACGAGTATGTGACCATGCTGGGTATGAGAGAGGGAATATATCATTTGACTCTGTCTTCTCTCATTACATTGCTTATTTTATGAAGATTCCCAAAGTTGGGTAATTTTCCTCAGTTATAGTACATCAGATGAACAACTCTCTGGCTGAATCTGTGCTCTGTATATCATCATTGCTCAGATCCTCCTTTAGATACTCTGGGCATAAAGGCTTGACATATAAGCTCTTCTTTACTGCCTTCTGGGGAGCTCTTTTGACAGGGTATACTATAATTCTATCAAGGAAAACACAAGGGAAAACCCAGACTGGTAGAGATGAACTACTTGGAGCTTGTCAGGTCCTTTCCTGATCATACTCCACTCTGTCACATACTACTTTGTGAGCCTTATACAAGGATAGGTCCATCTGATAGTGGTAAACTGATACTGAAGAGAGTGTGAAGCTATCTTATTGTTTCATTGCTTGTCTAGACTTAAGAAAGTGACAGAGAAATTGTCCTTAATGTATATCAAACTTAAAAACGTGTCAGGTATAAAAGTTGTTTTTTTCTAGAGAGCCAATTGTTAAATGATTCTCAACATAACCCTGTAAATGTTCTTTAAGTTGAATAGTAAGTTTACTAATACTGTCAGGTGGATTTGAACAGAATTCTGTTGCTTCTCTATGTTAACTTTATATTGTTACAGTCATTTGTGTATATTGGTTTTTTTGGCCCTTTTTACCCAAAATGACTCCATGCACCTTCCCATGTTTCTTTGAATCCTTCATTTTGTTGTAGTCATATTTCATTAAAATTTATTCTTATATATATATAAAATACTATGGAAAATAATGCTGCTATGAACATTTGGGTACATTTATAGTTTCCTGTATTGTTGTAAATGACCTCCTTTCCATTTAGAAGATTTATTCCTAATTCTATCTCATTTTGATTTTTAATACTGCTTTGTAACAAGGTATTTTTCAAGCCCTTTTCCCTGTTTCTTATTTTCATTCCAGATATCCTCTGATAATTCTGAGACTGGTGTTATGTTCAAACTCTGGGAAATGTTGGTCTCACCTTGATTGACAGGGGAGACAGTTGGAGACATTGGAATGTTCCCTGATGCCATAAACCAGGGGCAAAAGTCGGTTGGCCTGAGAGTATAAATACCCTTAACAGCAATCTGGGAGGGGTCGGTCCTTGACCATTGATCTCTGGGTCTCTGACCGTTGGTCATTGGTTCTCTCTGAATCTCCCTAGATCTTTAGGTATCTGAATCATCATAGCTTTTAGGTCTCTGGGTCCCCGGGTGGTGAAAGGGAGGAGGGGAGGTCTGAGGAAGAAGAGGGTGGTTAAGGTTAAGATTTGAATGCTTCCTGAAGGCTGCCAAGGCTAACACATCACAAACTGATAATAAGAAGCTGAGAGGAAATCATCGATACAGCTGTACCCACAGAGCAGACTACACTCTGGTTTGGCAGTGGCCAAGCTGAGCCAGAGGGTTGTGAAGAACAATAACTCCAGCTTTACTGAATCAATAGCCTCCAGTGCTGAGGGATTATAGATCATAGATACTAGATTGACAGGGTCTCCAATCCCCAATCTGAACCCTAATTATCCTTTCCCTAATTAAGATCATAGATAAAGTATTTAATAAGTACCTTCCTGATTGGTCATTATATCATGACCCTTGGGGAGGGAGTAAATGCAGTCATATGAACAACGTGATCCAAGGCTAATCAGAGACCAATATTAACAATTGATTCAACCCCAGGTGGGACATGAAAGGGTTACTCATCCACCTGATCATTTGGGGTCCTTCCTGGGCACTTTTATTTATAAGGGGAAATTATAACAACCAACAAGGATGATTGGGGTTGGTGTTCCTCCATCACCAGCTCTAGGGAGAATACAGAGATACAGGGCACCATCCCACTGGCTTCAACCTTCTCACCAGTATCTCTAACCCCTAGTTGAGTAGCCCCACATTTCTTTATAACACTGGAAAGGAAATTGCCATTTATTACTTTTAATAGTAATAATCATAACCTGACTGATCATATATTATTTTTAACTGGTAAGCTGTAGCTGTGATTTACAAAAAAAGATAGACCCAGTTATTTAAATAACTGTGTATAGAATATATTCATCATAACAGTAGAAAAATAGACATAGCTTGGTGTATTAAAATAAAATATAATAATGAGGAATAAAATCAAGAGCTTCTGCAATGTTGAAAATGTCTATAACACCTCCCTTAATTTGCTATATACTCTGGAGGTTGTGACATGAGGAAATCAGACCTATAGCCCTGCAGTTTCATAATCAAGTCACCTAAGAAAGGGGAGGAGAAAAGAGGAGCAATGTCCTCATCATAGCCCTTATTACTGGAATCTATTCCTGAAATCTGTTTCATAAACTCCATTCAAGACCCCTGTTCTGAACCTGAATGTGTTCATAACTTCTGTTGAGTTTGTCATTTCTTATAAAATCTATAGGACCAAGAAACTCAAAGTCTCAGACCAAACTGGATGTGTCTGCAGACTTCTCGCTTATGTCTTTTGTGTGCTCAAAATAAAAGTCAGGTCTTTGGCTCAGGGATTTGGTCCAGTTCCCTTTATTATTATTTTTTTCATCATGCCCTCACATTCCCTGCCCCAGAGCAAATTAAGGTTGGGAATATAAATCCTATCCTGTCTATTAGGCAAAAACTAGCTTTGGCCAAAAATGGCCAGGGGGCAGCTTGGCCATTTCTTTGGTTCTCTATTGTGATGAATGGGGGAAAAGTCTATCTTGGCCAGGCCTAACTTGATTTCCCCATCTAGATCAGTGAGGATATTGGAATCCTATGATCAGCCATATGACTTTCCCTATCATAATGGGTGTTTCAAGAAGGGACTGATAAACATTAGCCCACCTCCTTATTAGGCATCCAGTAATTAGAAATGTCTTAGGTTGTCTAGGGGAAAAGTGAATAATGAGCTTCCAAAATTGTACTTAATGACTCAGGACTCTGAATGAAATGTCTGATCACTGATGGAAATCATGGACCATTTAATTTATTGGTTATTGCTGGCTTACTCAGTAAATTGATTTTCCTTGCCTGGAGCCTCTCAGAATTTCTCCTTGTCACAGTGTATAATCTCAGTGTAGATGAAATCTTTGCTATATATGTCAACCTGGTTTTAAGCACCTTATGAAAACCTTTGTAGAATTTTTCTACCTCCTAATCGTAATAAAGAGATAGAGGGAGAGAGGGAAGGAGAATATATAATTAAGTAAGGAAATGTTGGTCTGGGAATTCTGGTCTGGAATTGGTCCATTCGTTTATAGCAAACTCTCTCTCAGAACAAAATATAAATCAGCTTATCTTTATCTGCAGTCAGAATTTATTATGAAAATACAGTTGACAAATAAGGGGAAAGTATTTAAAGAGGTCAGGAAACTCCCAAGAGTAAGTAAACTGGTCTTCCTAATTCTAAGAATACAGCTCGATCCCCAGCACCACCTAGCTCCTTGGAACATATAGACACTTAAAAACATGCTTCCTTATAATCACAAGAAGATTCAGAATAATATGCAGAAGGGGAAAAATAAGTCCAGAAGAGAACATGGAGACAAAATTAAGGAGTAATTTATTACCATAGTGTTCAAATTATAACAAACCATTTTTTAAAAACAAAGTTTATAAATAGTAGAAGTTTGTGGTTTCCCTGACAATCTTTTAAAAATGTGTATTTCTCTCTATATTGTGTCCCAAAAGTGGTAGTGCAGTTTTAAGCTTTGATGAATAATTTTAAGTGCTTTAATTATTAGCTTCAATAGCTTAAAGCACTAAGGTTTTTGACACATGCTGTATGATAGGGTGATTGGGACTGTACACTGACATGTAGGATATCTGTCAGGCTGGAAATGAGAGAAATAAAACTCCAAGACATAAATTTATATGTCATGTCTATATAAATATAGATATACCTATACACAAAATATATCTTTATATCAGTATCTTCTATCTGTCTATTTATCATGGCAAGTAAAATTCAACAAAGGCAAACTGAGGCATTTTTCTCCAAACAAAACAGTTTTTAAACAATGATGTATATGTTAATAAAGTGGGTCAAATTGATCTCAGTCAGGTCAGTGACCTTGACAGGAAGGGGAAAAATCCAAACCTTTTTATTGAGAAATAGGAAAGGAGTAGTTCTAGGTGGTTGGGTTGGTTATAGTTGGGAAAGGTTAGTTGGCCTTCAAGTGTGGATGATCACACCTCTCTGACAATTAAGGAATGCTAATTGCTTATTTTGCTTCAATTGCCTCTACTCATCTTGGCTAAAAAATCCAAACTATCCCAATCAGCACCATCCTATTCATAGTCCTCTTTGAGGAACTCAAACCATCCCTAATTTCACAAGAACAGAGGACTGAAGAATTGTTTTTTTGGGGAGAGGCACAGCCTAAACTGATCTAAAAAGAGAAGTCCAAGGTTAAACTGTTTAGGAAGCAAATGTCTTGGGGACTAGGAGTGGTACCACATCATTCCCTCTCAATCATTCCTTTAAGCCTTTTCAGACTGGAATAGCCACCATTGTTGAGCTTAACCTAGAAATGGGGCTTTGACAAAATGGGAAATGGGGTTGATTACAGATTAGAAACAATTATTGATACAGTATAGTTTTGGTTTCTTCACTATTTATCAATCTAACTTGAAAGCATTAATATGATGTACCCTCTGCAAGTAATAGGGAGAGAAGGTGGTTTTTTCCCCCTCTTCCAATCTGAGGAACATGTTGAGGAGCGGAATGTTTCCTCTCCATAAGGGGGATGGTGGGACTAAATGTCCATCTGCTTTCTGGGATGGGAGGAATATTTTTGTAGGATTGGATATGTTTCCTTTCCTTTCTGTGAGAGGGCAGGACTTCGCTTGGATCTTCAAGCTTTTAGTTGGCCCTGCTTCTGAATCAAAGAAGTCAGGTGTGTCCAGTTGTATGGATGCTTGGTGCAGTGGGAACCTGCCAGAGGTAGGTGGAGATAGCTCTGCAACCCCAGGAACCTGGGGAGAATGTGCCCTAAATTTCTGGGGGGTGGGGTTGAGCTCTGCAGAAAGAGGTGAGGTGGACAGCCTAGGTACAGGGGATGAGCTATCCTTTGAGATGCTCTCAAGATCAAACTTGGTCCATGTCTGCTCTGAAGATTTTTATGTAGTGATAGTTACCAAAAGATAACTTAAAATGATAGCTTTAAAATAATGAATAATGATGGTCTTGAGCATAGGGCTGAGCTTATTTTTTGGGAACAATTTTCTGTTCTAGTCTAATAGAATCCAATCCAATAAACATTTAATTGCCAAGCTCTCTTCAATGTGTCAGAGATACAAAGGGAAAAATGTAATAGTCCTTACTATGACCTCTATTTCCTCAACCTTCCAATTCTTTCCCAGGCTATCACCCCTATATTGACCATTCTTCTCCCTACCTCCTTCATCTCTTTTGTGAACTGATTCAACTCTAAACCATACTCTCCTCTTAATCCTTGTGAGAGAATTTATACAAAATGGTGGACTTCTCTCAAAGGAACAGTAGTAAGCAAAAAAATTTCTATTCTCCACGTAGGTCCCTAGTTTTCCAAAAATGTAAGGTCACTCTGAGCTAGCAGAAGAGGACATCCCACTTGCTGTAAAATGAACAAAGTAAGTGGGATGTTTAAAAGGATAAAAAGGACATGCCTCTGGAGAGTCATCAGTGCTTAAACTCCAATAGCAGCCTTCATAATCAAGTGTGGAGGGCAGCAGAGTCCTTCATCTCAGAAAGATGCTTTTTTGTGTACTAAGAAAATAAGATATAAATTTTAGGGAAAAGAGACTCATTTAATTAAAAGGAGCCCTAAGATAAAATAAAGATAAAAATAAGCCAATATCTCATACTATATGCCAAGATAAAGTCAAAATGGATACATGATTTAGAAATAAAGGGTAATCATAAATTAGGAGAATATGAAACAGTTTACCTGTCAGACTTGTAGATAAGAGATTTATGATCAAATAAGGAATAGAGAACAAAGGAGGCATTGTGAGAAGTAAAATTGATAATTTTGATTACATTAAATTAAAAAGGTTTTATACAAATAAAACCAGTGCAACTAAGATTAAAAGGGAAACAAACTTGGGAAAATTTTTTCATAGCAAATGTCTCTGACAAAGGCTTAATTTCTCAATATATAGAGGAATGATTCAGATTTAGAAGAGGACAAGTCATTCTCCAATTGATAAATGGTCAAAGGATATGAACAGGAAGTTCTCATGTGAAGAAATTAAAACTACCTATAGTAATATGGGAAAATGCTCCAAATCATTATTCATTATAGAAATTCAAATTGAAACAATTCTGAGATACCATATCATATCTACTAGACTGGCTAATGTAACTAAAAAGAAAAATGACAAATGTAGGAGAGAATGTGGTACGACTGAGACACTAATGTGCTGTTGGTAGAACTATGAACTGATACAGATCATCCTGAAGAACAATCTAGAACCATGCCCAGAGAGCCATAAAGATATGCATATCCTTTGACCTAGCAACCCCACTACTAGGTCTCTATCCCAAAGAGATCAAAGAGAATGGAAAAGAACACATATGTACAAAGATATTTATAGCAATTTTTTTATAATGAGAATTGGAAACTGAAGGGATGACCATCAATGGAAGAATAATTGAACAAATTGTGGTATATGTTTGTAATGGAATACTGTAAGAAATGGTGCCATAAGAAATGATGAACAGGATGATTTCAGAAAAATCTTAAAAGATACATATTAATAGATGTAAAGTGAACAGAACCAGAATAAAATTATATATAGAAATATTGTATAATGATCAGCTGTGAAAGACTAAACTACTATCAGCAATGTAAGAATTCAAGATAACCCCAAAGGTCTTATGATGGAAAATGCTATCCACAGCCAGAGAAGAAAAAATTAGTCAGAATGCAGTTTGAAGTGTACCATTTTTCACTTTGTTTCCTTCATGAATTTTTTTTCTTGTATGTGTGGTGTGTGTTCTTTCGTAGAAAGAAGAATATGGAAATATGCATTGCATGTATACCAGTATTGTGTTAAAACAAAAGGGGACCCCCCTCTGATACTCCTATCTATTAGATGTAGATGTAGATGGAGTACAGAGAGAGGATAGGATGACACCTCTCTTTATAACAGTTGCCCAGGCAGGATCCTTTAGGTCAATGGATGACATCCCTTCAGGACCCACCTGGGGTTAATTGATATTATTTATTGGGCTCTTTAGCTGGGTAACGTTCTGACTGCGTGTCTCCCTTCCCAAATAAGCTTTGAACAACCAATTCAGGAAGGTACTTTAAACTTTGAATGTATTTGGCAATATAGGTATGGGATAGAGATATTAGGAGACCCTAATTTAAATGATAGTAATGAATCTCTAAACTGCAGGCAAATGAAGGAATCAAGATGATAGCTTCTCTCTATGGTACAGCCTGGCCAGGGCCACACCAGAGCAGGCAAACTGCTGTATAATCTTTCAGCTTCTTCTTCAGTAGATTTTAAGCCTAATCAGTTTGAGATATCCACCCTTTTCCAACCTCTTCTTCTTCTCCTGCCCACTTCCCGGGTCCCTCCCGGGGCCTGGGAAACCTAGATGTCTAAGATGATTGACTTCCTAATATCTAGGGGCAGTAGAATCAGAGATGGTGGTCTGATACAGGTTGTTGACGGTACAGGAACAACAGGAGGAGCTTGCAGAGTTGTGTTTGCAAGTATCAGATCCCCAAAGACCAAGATCCACTGATCTCCAGTCTCAGGGACAGGTTACGACCAAGAACCTCTGCCAGGGCTCCCAACTGCCCTCCCCTGTGTCTGCATGCCTCCCTGGGAACATTTCGACATCCAACTGATCCACCAGAGATTCAATATAACAATTGGTATAACCTATATTATATTATTCATCATGTGGGGAGAAGGGAGGGATGGAGAGAGTCTTTATCACAACATGTCATAAAACAATTGTTAAAAATTGTTTCTACATGAAATTGAAAAAGAATTTTGATTAAAATAAATAAAAAAAGATTTTTTTTACAAAGGGTATGAATGTTCATGGGTTTATTTCATTTAAAAAGTGTTCATAAGAACACATTTATCTCCAAAGAAAAGATATGAAGAGACATTTCTGACTTGTTTATAGTGGGAAGGTAGGAAGGGAGAAAGTTGTGTAGTATTGTATATATTGTATGATTTTTTTTTTTGCTTCATTGATTACTTTTATTTATATTTTTTCTCTTCCTCTTTTCCTTTTCCTTTAAAAATCTTTGTTTAAAGGAATGGATCTTTGGGAGAGAAAGACAGAAGGGTGCAGAGGCATTTTTTTTAATTCAGCAAAAATAATTACAAGTGCTGGGATAATCAATTGAACCCTTCCTTACATACGTTGTTAATTAAAAATAAATTTGAGTTGTAGTTTCTTTAGGATGCTCAATGAAAAAAATTACACTTTATTATTGAGTATTTATAGTTTGTGTTTAAAAAGTAAATAGCATTTATAAGGTATATGATATACTGAAATATTCTATTCATGATCACAATCAGTTGAATGGTGTTGGAAGGGAACTACCCCCCACCATTATGTTTCTTTGTTTTGATGTAATTAATCAGGGACCTGGAGAGCCTTTACCATTGAAATGTGCAGGGATAGACAGGTTCTCAGAGAAAGAAAGTTGATAAAGAACTTCCAGCACATTGGAGGAACTCAGCCTCCCTGGGAAGGCCCATTTAAAATACTGTTAACCACTCCAACAGCTATCAAAATTGAAGAAAAGGACTCTTGGATTCATTGCTCACATGTAAAACAGGCACCTTCTATCGATACTGATTGGCTGTGTTCTATCACATGCAATTGTCTCTATTTGTACCCGCCTCCTATGACTGGACTAGAGATAATACTATTATAAAAGTTCATAGACAAGTTGGACACTATTTTGGCTAACACATTGAATTCCTGAATTTATTTTTATTTTTATTATTGTTTTTCTTTATTTGCAATAGGATATTTGAATTTTTTCTTTTTTTTTAACTTGGAAGTACATGGAATCAGTATTAATATTTTTTATTCTGAAGGATAATTTTATAATATCTACTAGCCCTAATACCAAGGCATACCCAAAAGCTTTAGATCATGGAAAACTGCCATTGATTTTTTTTTTAATTTTTATTTTAAACCCTTAACTTCTGTGTATTGGCTCCTAGTTAGAAGAGTGGTAAGGGTAGGCAATGGGGGTCAAGTGACTTGCCCACAGTCACACAGCCGGGAAGTGTCTGAGGCCAGATTTGAACCTGGGACCTCCCGTCTCTAGGCCTGACTCTCAATCCACTGATAACAATCAAAATCAAAGAGAAAGAGGAAATATAAGGACCTACTATAATTCTAAATGGTTCAAGAATAATCATGATACAAAAAGAAATGATGATAACAAACATGATGGTTCATGCTGTAACCATGCATGTAAAAAATATAGCCAATCCCCATCCTTAGATGATATGGAAAGAAATATACAGATGGGAACAAAACCTAAATTATTATGAATTAAAATTCCTAATTCGAAAGATTCTAATCAGTGTAATTTGGGTGTGACAGTGTGTAGTCTGAGTGAAGAAAGTAGAATTGATAATCTGGGCAAAATAGAACAAGTGTCTAAAGCAAGTCACACAGGTTATCAAAATAGATCTGTGGTAGATAATCTACAATGGGAAGAGATAATGCAAATGCACAGAGAAATTTATGGCAATAATAAGGATGGTTATATAAGGGATCAACTTTCTCATTCCATAACAGAAACATTGGGAGAGAAGCATAAGGATCAATCAAGCAATGGCAACAGCTCACATCATGAAGCTTTGACATCTTGTTCAAAATCATCAAAAACTCAAACTCCTCTCTTTATTCCAAGTATAAAACAAAGGGGCAACTTGGATAGAGAACATTATGGCAAGAATTTACAATGTTTCCAGAAAGGAACATATTTAGTAACCTCGGGGGAGTTAAATGCAAAAATTCTATCCCATTCACTTGCTTCAGACATTGTGTCTGTGAGGTTAAAGAGCAAACAAATCAGTATGTTGGCAAAGACTTGATTTTAGAGATGCAACCCAATGAGTTGCCGGATGATAGCAGCTGTTTAGGAAATTCCACATCCACCTTTCTCAACCACTTAGCTGAAGAATTCCAACCAAAAGCAGGGGGGGGAAGGGAAAGGGAGCAGTTGTTGTCCCCAGTAACCAGTGTGGCTAATTACAGCAGTAATGAAGCTTGTGCAGTGATTGAAGACAAAAACCATCTGACTTCAGTCAAACAAACTTCAGGGCAGATAGGGAACATCAGTCAGCTTTTAAGTCAGTAGTCGTACCTGAGGTGTTGAAGGGAACACAAACTAACTACCATACATTCCCGGATACTACCAAAGGGAAAACTTCTGATTTGGGGCATGACAGTTCTTTAAATGTCAGAGTGGACAGTAAATCTAATCAAACCTCCATTTCTGCAGCCCTTAGTGGAAGCCAACATGAAATTTGCACAACTGATAATGACTTACCAACTCTCAATAAGGGAATGCTCTTTAAGCCTGCTTTCTGTATTCCTGATTCTAAACTTAACTTGCCTGATGGTGCTACAGGAAGTTTTGCTTTAGATGCAAATGCCATATGCAATACTGGATCGATGATAAGTGTACACAAAATACTGAGGATTCTTTACTACCCCTAGTGCCAGTGAAGTCCAATGACACTGGAGAACCATTAGTTACCCTAGAAATCATGAGGGTACACTATGAAGGACTACTGGACACTGGTACAACTTATTATGTTTTACATGAGGCACAAAGGATGCCAATATCAAGGCAGTTTGAGAGTAAGAGTAGCTTCTGGGATAGCACAATAAGTCCAGAAGCTAAAAGTTAAAATGGTAAAATTCGGACCTCTAACTCTCGAACACACCTTCTTATTGATGCCATCATGTCCTTCAAACCTCGTGGGATGAGATCTCCTATGCAAATTGGCTGACACCATCCAATGTCATTCGGATGGACAAATTTATCTCTGCCTGCCCAAGAGATCTCTAAGACACCATCCCATTTTATTTTTAGACCCATGTAGTGAGGAACCATCATACCAATCAACTGATAACATCTATGAGGTTCCTGACGATATTCCTGATTACGTGTGGGGTAAAAATTCAAATAAGGTGGGCAGAATAGTATCAGTGGAACCAGTAAAAATAGAGGTAAAAGAAGGTTTACCTCCAAGAATTCCTAAGTTCAGACTTAGCCAAGAGGCAATAGAGGGAGTGAAACCCATCATAGAGAGTTTATTAAAGCAGGGTATATTAAAATATGGCTTTTCACAATATAACACACCAATCATGCCTGTAAAGAAAGCCAAATTATCTCCTGATGGGAAGACTCAATGGCACTTAGTACAAGATCTCAGAGCAATCAACAACCATGTGCAAAAGACCTATGCTGTGGTACCGAGTCCATCACAAATCATAGCAGCAATACCACCAGATGCTGCTTGGTTTACTGTTCTGGACCTGAGTTCTGCATACTTCTCTGTTCCCCTGCACAGAGACAGCCAGAAGCTGTTTGCTTTCACATGGAAAGGCAAATCCATCCAATGGACCCATTTGCCTGAGGGTTCTTCAGATTCAGCTTCGGTCTTCTGTCAAATCCTTCAAAAAGACCTTGAGTTGATCGCTTTCCAAAACAGCAAAATGGTACATTATGTTGATGACATCCTGCTAATGTCACCATCTGCTGAAGTCTGTTACACTGATAGCATACACTTAATCAAAGAGCTAGGCAAAAGGGGCCATAAAATTTCCAAATCGAAACTTCAGTTCGTGATGGAAAAAGTAAATTATTTAGGATTCATCCTAGAAAAAGGCTCCAGAAAGATTTCCCAAAAAAAGAACACAAGATATACAAAATTTGAGTTTTCCTAAGACCAAAAGGCAGCTCAGGGCAATTATAGGAGTAACGAGCTTCTGTAGAAACTGGATTCCAGGTTATGCTCTCATCGTAAAACCTCTGATAGAGCTAATCAGGAAGGAAGTTCCAGAACCGTTAAAATTGACTAAAGACCATATCCATGCAATAGAGAAATTAAAATCACTAACTCTTTCAGTTCCAGCCCTAGGTATCCCTGATCATGACAGACCATTCCTTTATGTACATGAGGATAAAGGGATAGCCTCTAGTGTTCTCACTCAATCATTCAGGAATATGTTAAGACCAGTAGCCTATTATAGCTCAAAATTAGTTTCAGTGATCTGTGGTATGCCTGCTTGCTTAAGAGCCATAGCTTCTGTAGCCATCATGGTTAGAAAATCTTCATCCTTGGTATTAGGGAGTGAACTGAAAATATTTTCCCCACACCAAGTAGAATCTACTTTGAGAAACACCAACTTGCAAGCATTCACCTCCCAAAGACTATCACAATATCAAGCAATCTTGTTGGCTAATGAAAATATAACTTTTCACTGGTGCAGAAACTTAAATCCTGTGACTCTGATTTCAGATTTACCTCTCGAGGGAGAAAGTCTACACATCTGTGAAGATGCACTTAACATCATGCATAAAACAAGACCTGATTTAGAAGATAAGCCCATAAAAACCCCCGATATGACCTTATTCACAGATGGATCGTCATACATAGTAGACAATCAGAGATATACCAGAGCAGCAGTAGTGACAGCCTCCAAGACCCTTTGGTACTCATCATTACCATCTACCATGAGTGCTTAAGGAGCAGAATTAGTCAGATTGATACACGCTCTGAAGCTTGTTGAAAATCACAAAGTTAACATTTTTACCGATTCTCATTATGCTTTTGGAGTTGTGCATCATTCAGGTGAACTCTGGGAATCAAGGCTTCATTACATCCAACAGCAAACAGATAGCGTATGGGAATTTAATCAATCAGTTGTTGGACGCAATACAATTGCCAGCCCAAGTGTCAGTCATTCATTGCAAGGCTCATACCAACATCCAAGGGCCAGTGGAATTAGAGAACAAATGTGCAGATATCACAGCCAAATACACAGCCAAATATGGACCACTTACAATTCTGAACTTATCTTTGGTGGAGGAAGATAATCTCAAAAACGCATACTCCCCAAAGGAAGTGAAGAATTGGAAGAAACATCATGGTGCATACCAAGCTAACGGAGTTTGGCTGGGGGTAAATGGAAAACCTATGTTGCCTAAATCCCTATATTTCACCTTTTGCAATGCAATACACCAGAAAGGGCATTATGGAAGTCTGGCCATGGCAGATTCCATAAATAGGTATTTGAATGCAAGGGGCATATATGAAGTTGCTATGATAGTATCACATGTAATGCAAGGTGGCTAACAGAAATTTTTTGCTTCTCTAATTTCTAACGGTCACAAAAAGTCAGTTAAACATCTTAGAATCTTCAGAAAGTCAGTTAGGACTTGAAACTATAAATGGAGGTGAAGTTCCAATTGATGGGGCTTTTGCCTTCTGGCTTTCGCTGTGGCTGGAGGCTTTTGCTTTGGCCTTTCAGCTTGGCTTTTCTTAGGCCTTGGCCTGTGCTTATCTTGTCTTGGGGAGATTTAAACCTATCTCATTTCTCTGGACCTCTCCCTGATCTCTCCACCCATATCCCTCTCCTTCCCCTGAATTTCCTGTGGGTCCTGGGTGGAAGGGAGGGCTTGGTGATTGAACATTGTGGGTTTTAGTTTCTATAGACAAGTAGAGTATCCTCAAATAAGCTACCCCTAGTTTTAGTGATTTAATAAGGACTTTACTTAGAAGGCAGTCAAATATCCCGACTGGGAGAGCAGGCTCTCTCAGTCTAAACCTCTCCACGACCCATCCCCCACCCTCACCCCTTTCCCTAGCAGCAGTTAGAAAACCCTGAACCCCTCTCCCCTTCTGACTGACCCTGGTATTAATAAATCCCCTTGTTACCTATTCAAAACCTCTAGTGAATTGTTGTGTCGAAAATTAAGACAAGGGCTCAAGAGGAAGGAATAATTTTCTTTTTTTTCTTGAAAGAATTGGGGCATCCATCTTGGCAGGAAGTACCTACCTCAAGACTTCCTCCAGCCATCATTTTGACTGGCAGGGAGGGGCCCTCTCAACTCCTCCCTCAAGAGACTTTGAAACTAACAAGAGAAACCCTCCAGCCAAACCTAAACATGTCTTACTGGCCCTAGTTTCCTCCCTGTATCCTCTGTCTCAAGCCTCTGGGAATAAACCTGTTTGAGCTGCCCTCTCCTACATACCCCATTTCCCTTATCTCCTATTTACCTTCCCATACCTTCATTCCTCCTCCAATCACCTTATAATCACCTATATCCCCTTTATCCTTCCTCACACCCAATTGCCTTCATTGACCCACTCAGATTACTTAATTTTTTTATAACACACAGAGGTGAAGAATTTGTATGCAATTCAATCAAACAATTACAAAAGTCCACAGTCTGGTAGGCAAACCATTAGCCTTTACACCATTCAAATGCCTACAAATTGATTACATCACTATGCCAAGGAGTCAAGGTTATAGATATGCTTTAGTGATAGTGGATAGATTAATCAAGTGGCCAGAAGCTTTTCCAGCAAAACATAACACATCAATATTTGTTGTGAAAGTCTTACTGAGAGAATTAATACCCAGATTCTCTAACCCACGTCACATTGCATCAGATTCTGGGTCCCATTTCACCAATAAGATTTTAGCTACAGTGTATGAAACCTTAGGAGTCAAGCAACATCTTCACTCAATATATAGACCACAGTAAAGTGGGCAAATTGAATACGTGAATAAATCTTTAAAGACTCTAGTAGCAAAAATCTGTGCAGAATCCCACATGAAATGGCCTGATGCATTACCATTGGTACTATTCTATCTAAGATGCCAACCCAACAGCATTACACACTTATCCCCGTTTGAAATGCTGTATGGCCATCCACCTTTCCATGGCAAGTCACCTCAAAGCATTCACAAATGATCACACCTGGGTATGGAAGGCAAACTCTATGAATATATTAAATTACTCAAGCAACGATTAAATTGACTCCATAAATTAGGCTTGATACATCAAAAAGTACCCTTTGATTTTAATCTATACAAGTTTGAACCTGGAGATTATGTTTACATCAGAAACTTCACTAGAAGGTCTGTGTTAGAACCGAAGTGGCTTGGACCATCCCAAATAATTTTAACTACTCCTAATGCAGTCAAAATTAAAGGAAGGGATCCTTGGTTCCATGTCACTCATGTCAAGCCAGCAAAAGACACGTCCCAACGACAACCACAAGACCCAGTTATGATACAGCACAAAGATCAACTAGCACCAACCGATCCATCAAATAAGTCCTCAGAAAATCCACAGCCTATACATGAGATCAAAGAACCAGAGCAGCAATGAGAACAACAATCAGAGCATGAATCAGAACCAGAATTAAACCAGGAATCTGTGAACAATCAAATATTACACCAAATTTTATACCCAAATGATTATCCCAATGCCAATTACCACTTAGAGGAATCATCTGTATACCATTATGGCAATGAAAAAGAACCAATGAAAGAAGAAGACACAGCATTTGATTTGCAATCAATCCCAGATCTAGAAACTGATATGAATGAATAAATGAAAGCACAAAGACTTAATCACGAACTCTTTTGTTACCTGTAATCATCTTTATTAAACTTCAAAAGAAAAAAAAGGAAGAAGAAAGATTAATCACATTTAATAGACATTTGAATTTTGTTACTGACAAAGTCAACACACTAGAACAGCAATTCCAGTGCAAGATGACAAGCACGGGTACATCAAATGACACAATTCAATACACCAAAACAGCAATTCCAGTGCAAGTTGACAAGCACGGGATTACATCAAATGACACAAGTGAGACGTTGAATTCACAGATCATCACGAGGACAGCAAACCTGAGAACTACAAAAGACATCCATGAGTGAATGCACACCGAGTGTATGGAGCATCCACACTGTGAAGAGGTGCATTGGATCAGCGTTGGACACATACATTTGAAGAACATAACTTACACCCAACAGAATTCTCATTGCATCCAACATTAGATTCCATGCACGCAGTACATACTCTTTGCAAAAAATTTCTGGTGAAGTATGTAACACCTCATTACATGGATAAGTCATGCTATACAACACATAGAACATTTTTCTAACTTCACATCTACATGTGAAACATAAACTTATACTTAAGAGAGAAGAGCATGTCTGCCTTAGCACAGAATTTTTCTCTTACTTTGTTTCAGACACCTTCTACTTAAATCACCTGACACTTCTTGTAAAAAAAGTAAATTTTGCTTACTAACCCTTAGCAATAAGTTTTACTAACACACAGGGACAGTTTAGTTAATTTGATAAGTTAGAACAGGGACAGATTTTTCAAAACTTTCTTTGTAAATATTGTACATAGTATAAGTCTATGGTTTAACCAAAAGACTTACAAATAATTATAGTCTTACTTAATTTTACTAATGTTTCTAACATAGGTATAAGTTTACTAACATATTCATATACTAACTGTAGAAAGTGAACTAGAATTTAGAAGCTTAGATTGCAAAAATTTTTCTTAGTTAATACTTTTCTTGTTAGTTCATGAAATTAGATAGCTACATAGATAGAATTTATTACTTTGTTCTAGTTAGCAAATGTTAGCTTTAAGACTGTTTGTGAATGTTTGAATTTAATTTCCTTTTCCTTTCTGTTCAAAAATTTTTTGCAAAACTTAAACCCCCATTCCTTTCCTATACCTTTACCATAACCCGTCTTGTTTTAGCTTAGATTAGTCTTAGAACAGTTTAGGAGTAAGCAACCCTTTTTCTTATTTTGCAAACTTAGATAGGGATAAGAGCTTAGAATTTAGCTTAGAATAAGAGTAGTAAACCCTTAGATCTCAGGAACCAGAAAATGTTGCAAACTGCAAATTTAGAAAGAGAAATGAGCAGATATAATGCAGAGCTGCAATCAAGTCATTTATCCTTGCAAAACTTAACTGTAGAACTTCTGGCAGTTGGCCAGCCTTAGTACTCTGACAAAGTTCATTTGGTCCCAGAAGCTTGTGAAGAGTGGAGGGGCGAACTGGACTCTGTCTTTGGGCTGAAACCTTGCCTCGAATCTGTGCTTTGGTCTTTGGACATTTGGAGCTTAGCTAACTTCTCTGGACCTTCCCTGATCTTCCCTATATCATTCCCCTATTACCTTCCTGATTTCCTGTGGGCTTTGGGAGAAGGGTGGATTTTTGGGTTGTAGCAATTAGACTTTGAGGATTTAGTTCCCTACAGACAAGTAGAGCTTACCCTTGAAACAAACTATCCCTTGCTTTATTGTTTAGTACTCCCTAACCTCAAGGGCAGCCAAACTTCCCTGGCTAAGAGAGAGCAGGCTCTCTCTTAGTCCAAGCTATTCCTGTGATCCTCCCCCTCCTTGAGCTTCTCCCTAGTGGCTGTTAGGGAAACCCTGGACTCCTCTCTCCTTGATAATCAACCCTGAAACTTTAATAAGCCCCATTGTTATCTATTCAAACCCTTTCCTAAATCATTGGCTCGATGATAAGTGAGGGTTGAAGGAGGGAAGGAATTATTCCTGAGGGAAGCTGGAGGCATCCATCTTGGGAGGAAGTAGTTGGCTCTATACTTCCTCCTGGCAACCCTTCAGTTTCATTGACAGGGAGGAGCCTTGGGACTCCTTTTTTGTGGACTTTAGAAACTGTCTAGAAAGCCCTCTAGTCAGATTCAAACCACTTCTGACTGGCCCTAACCTTTATGTCTGTAGAAATACCATTTTCCCTCCAAGAGTCCAGCCTTCCTTCCCCAGTAACCTCTGTCTCTAGTTTGAGTGTCTCCCTGTTGCAGCTGCCTCCCCTAATTACCTCATCATCTCCCTTACTGTTCATTATACTACCTTGTCCTCTATTTCCCTAAACTCAGCCATCCCCTTACATCTCTCCTTACCACCTCAATCCACTATTGCACCCTCCTTCCCACAAAAGGACCTAAACTCCCTATTTACCTCTTCTTTATTAACTTCTATTACACTACCCAGCTGCTCCTTCTGCCATTGATTGTTAAGCATTATGGGATTTTTACTGATAATTGTGCCTGATTTCAGAAGAAGGGATCACAAAATAGCCACTGCACAGTGCCAAGTAGCACAAGGTCAAAGAGATCAACAATTCCTGTGGTAATGATGAGGATCTACGCCAAGACAGAGGACTTGTTTTGAGGTTTGAGGAAGTAGCTGTTTGACAACTTCAGACAAAGGACTTCCCTGGTTCCAGATTCCTACAAGTACCTTAGTTTGGCTTTCTTTTTGGCTCCCCTATCCCCCAATATTGAAGGTAAAATCAGACCAGGGAATCATACTTCCCTTTTATCTCAGAATATAGTCCCTTATCTTATATAGTATGGCAATTTTCTGTAGTCCTGGCTGCTGTTGGATATGTGCAATATTGCTGCAATTGTCCTGTAGACTTATAGGACATAAATCACTTTAATTGGGCCTTTCTAGTGATTCAAGAATCTGTTATGGGTTTATTCTTTTCAATTCATAATTATATATATATTCTGCCCCCCCCCATTTAATTTTTTTCTCCTATTTTGGGGTTTTTTTTGGGTGTGTTTTGCTTTTCTTTTCACAATTGATTCATATACTCCACAACTCAACCATGTATCCTTGGGTGATTCTGGTGTTGGTCATCACCCTCTTCAGGAGGGGTTATATAATTATCCTAAAATCCAAGGTTTGAAATCTTTTAGAGAAATTTCAGGAAAAGAACTCTCCAACAACCCAAATCAAGAAAGTGGATCTTTTGGAGAAGCTACTATAAGGAAGCCTGTGGAAATCACACACTGCATCAAAAGATCCAGAGTGAACCTTGGGATATAATGAACTGAACTGAAGGGGCTAGAATATATCAGTTAATCTGAATGTAAACTCTTATGCCAAAGGGGAATGCCCCCAATTGCCTTTTTGTCAATGCATCTATCAATCATGTTTTTTTGTTTTCTCTTTTATTTACCTCCTATCCCCAAATTATTGTCATTCCCTCTAGGCAAAGTACAATATTCTATACACCCCTAGTTAGAGAATCTTTAGAAGTATAAGCTGATTATTTGAAATGATTCACTGGGGGAGACAAGGCATGTTAATCTCCCAAAAACCTCAGTTGGGGAGATTTCAACATGCTTGTCTCTCAATAGAATCACAGGGGGGATTGTGGGAAGGGAACTCCTGCCCCCATTATGTCACTTTGTTTTGATGTAGTCAATCAGGGACCTAGAGATCCTTTACCATTGAGATGTGCAGGGATAGACAGGCCCTCAGAGAAAGGAAGTTGAAACCAATGAGATGGGAAACTGATCCCACAGGCATTGCCTCCCCCTGCCCGGGCAGTGCCAGGCAAATTAAGGAACTATGATTAGTTCCTGAGATGTGATTTGAGAAACTTAGTGGGTGGAGAAAACTGCTCATAAACCGAGACCAAGACTGTTCAGGCTCTCTCTCACTCTTCTGGCTAGTGTTTAGAACCTGAAGGAGTCTCTTTTGGTGGTGAGCTTCAATCCATCAAATGGCAACCAGGTATTTAGCTAAGCATCTCTTTACCTCTTTCCTACATTTCCCTCTCTTTACTATCTCTACTTTGTTATAATAAAGCTACTAGCAGCCTCATGATTTAATTTTAAATATTAAAATGGGAAGAAAAAATTTTTTTAAAAAGTTGTATTGACTTAGAAAACAGTCTCTCAGAACTGGAAGGGACCTTGCAGGTCATTTGGTTAACTCTGTGCAATTTGGAATTGCATGCTTATTTTTGGAAACTTCACAGTCAGCACCTTCCTCATCTTGTACTTTGCTGAAGGAGTGTCTAGGTTAAATTTTTGTGCCTTCTAATGCTCCCTGCCCTGGGGTAGAGTGTCCTTGGTTTGTGCTACTTCTGTTTGCTGAGCTCACTTAAGACAACCATTATTAAGTACAAGGACTTCTTGGATTCCATTAGAAGGTAAATGATATTTGATTGGAACCTATACTGCATCTTAACCCACCAGGGTATGATTTGTGAATCTCTATGTTTAGGAATCATACCCATGGTAGGGGTCTCAAAGTCAGCAATGTTTTAATGGCTTGCACTTTTTTTGACTTCAGAGTTTTTAAAAATATTTTTTCATGCATTAGCTCAATAGGTCCTCACAAGAACTCTGTGAATCATTTTGGCCTAACATGTCATCCACAAGTCATAGAGTAGATCAAATGATTCCCTCTTTTGGATATATGGCACATCTGCTCAGAACCAATGAGAAAATTAGACTTATGGTTAACTCCTCCAGTGTTTTGATTGTGAACCTTAAGGCTCAGTCTCAGAGAGAATCAACATGCACTTTTGTCTTCATTTTTCTATACACAAACACTTGTATACATTACACATATATAGACATTTTGGTGTGGAATTAAAATTTATCTCTAAAATTATTTTTTTCTCATCTGGTCTTTGTCAGGATGTTCCATTGTGAACTTCTCTCTCTCTCTCTCTCTCTCTCTCTCTCTCTCTCTCTCTCTCTCTCTCTCTCTCTCTCTCTCATGCTTACCTTTTGTATTGAATTGTTACTAAGTATTGGTTCTAAGGCAGAAGACCTAGAAGGGGCAGGCAATTAAGTGATTTATCAGAGGTCACATAGCTAGGGAGTGTCTGAGACCAAATTTAACCTAGGACTTCCTGTCTCCAGGCATAGCTCTCTATCCACTGAGCCACCTAGCTGCCCTGTCTCCTTTCTTGCCAGGCTAAATACTATAGTAATTACTTCTACCACTGGATGCTACCATGGTTAGCACTATTCCTACTCCAAGAACACTTCCTAAGAACTGTCTACAGTCTCTTGGCACATAGAAATGACTGGGATTTGTAGAATAGAGAGTACTGATGTGTTGCTCAAGATGTACTCTGTGCTCATTTTCTCCATAAGGGAAATGTGAACCCCCAAAGAAAACTCTCCTTAGCCTTTGTATTTGTCTTGTATAAAAGTAATGCTACATTAGATCATAGATTTTAAGCCAAAAGAAACCTTAGGAATCATGTAGACCAGTGGTTCCCAAACATTTTTGGCCTACTGCCCCCTTTCCAGAAAAAATGTTACTTAGTGCCCCTTGGAAATTATGAAACTATTTATTGAACTCAGAATAGAATGTGATACAAAAAAAGTGTGGCCATCACCACTGCCTGGATTGCTGCAGCACCTACCAGGGGGTGGTTGCACCCACTTTGGGAATCACTGATGTAGACCAAGCTTGTATTTCAAGCCAGATCCCAGTGTTGGGGGTGATTTGTCTAGAGTCACACATGTAGTTAGGAGCAGAGGTAAGATTTGAACCAGATATTCTGATTCTATATTCAGTGCCCTTTCTACTATAGCATGCTGCCTGTATGAAATGATGGAGTACCAATACAGCACATAAGCCATCATGGTTTATTTCTAGCTACTAGTTTACTGCACTCTAGTGTTCACAAGCCTTTGCTTTTTTTTTTCCTCATTCACCAGCTTGTGAATGTTTATTGTCCATGACCACAGACCAATCCCTTTGACCTTTGCTCCCTTTCCATTAATAGAGCTGATGATGTCCTTGTGTTCTCCCTGTTTCCTTTTCTATCACAGTCTGTCCTTGAAATTTACTGTGACTCCTATCACTCATTTATGCTCTGTTAGTTCCCACTCATCCTTCCTTTGTCCTTTGTAAGTTAATTATACCTGGATCAGACTATAATCAGCTTATCAACTGGGAAATAAACTTTTGGTCAAATGCATTGGCCTCAAAGCACATTCCAAGGGGAAAAGCCCAAATTGTTCATGAGCCCTTATCATGGAAAGTTTCAAAAGTGCTTTTTGCAGAAACAATCATATGTAACCTAACCTATTAGTTGAACACTGCTTAGAGTTAATATTTAGCTATTAGAGTAAATCATTTCAGAGATGTTCTCTTCATGAGATCTTATGAGGAAAAGCAATCTGAGACCTACATTCCTTTCCTGATACCTATAAACTCTTTACATGCACGGAATTATAGGAATTATAGCTAGAAGAGACTGCATCAAATCCAGGAGGCCTCCAGGAAGTAAATACATGGAGAACTGTATCATTCTAAGAGTGCTCTCTAGAATAGAAGTTCTTAACCTTTTTATGTAGAATAGGCCACTTTGGCAGCTTCGTGGAGTCTATTGACCTCTTCTCAGAATAATGTTTTCTAAATAATCCCCAGGACCAGATGGATTCACAAGTGAATTCTATCAAACCTTCAAAGAACAACTAATTCCAATACTATACAAACTATTTGACATAATAAGCAAAGAAGGAGTTCTGCCAAATTCCTTCTATGACACAAATACGGTACTGATCACAAAGCCAGGTAGGTCAAAAACAGAGAAAGAAAACTATAGACCAATCTCCCTAATGAACATTGATGCAAAAATCTTAAACAGAATACTGGCAAAAAGACTCCAGCAAGTGATCACAATGGTTATTCATTATAATCAGATGGGATTTATACCAGGAATGCAAGGATGGCTTAACATTAGGAAAACCATCCACATAATTGAACATATCAACAAGCAAACCAATAAAAACCACATGATTATCTCAATAGATGCTGAAAAAGCTTTTGACAAAATACAACACCTATTCCTACTGAAAACACTAGAAAGTTTAGGAATAGAATGGACTTTCCTAAAAATAATAAATGGTATATGTCTAAAACCATCAACAAATATCATCTGCAATGGGAATAAATTAGAAGCATTCCCAATAAGATCAGGAGTGAGTGAAACAAGTATGCCCATTGTCACCTCTATTATTTAACATTGTACTGGAAACACTAGCAGTAACAATTAGAGAAGAAAAAGAAATTGAAGGTACTAAAAGAGGCAATGAGGAGAACAAGCTATCACTCTCTGCAGATGATATGATAGTCTACTTAAAAAATCCCAGAGATTCAACTAAAAAGTTAGTGGAAATAATCAACAACTTTAGCAAAGTTGCAAGATACAAAATAAACCCACATAAACCATCAGCATTTCTATATATTTCCAACACATCACAGCAGGAAGAGTTAGAAAGAAAAATTCCATTTAAAATCACCCTAGACAATATGAAATACTTAGGAATCTATCTGCCAAGACAAACACAGGAATTATAAGAACACAACTACGAAACCCTTTCCACTCAATTAAAACTAGATCTAAACAATTGGAAAAACATCAATTGCTCATGGGTAGGATGAGCTAACATAATAAAAATGACCATCCTACCCAAATTAATTTACCTATTTAGTGCTATACCTATCAAACTACCAAAAAACTTTTTTACTGAACTAGAAAAAAACTATAACAAAGTTCATTTGGAAGAACAAAAGACCAAGAATATCAATGGAAATAATGAAAAAAAAAATATGAAGGTGGCCTAGCAGTACCAGATCTTAAACTGTACTACAAAGCAGTAGTAATGAAAACAATATGATACTGGTGAAGAAACAGGAAGGAGGATCAGTGCAATAGATGAGGGGCAAGCAACCTCAGCAAGACAGTTTTCAATAAACCTAAAGAACCCAGCTTTTGGGACCTCACACCTAGCAGATTGGCTAAAATGAAAGAAGGGGAGAGTAATGAATGTTGGAGGGGATGTGGCAAAATTGGGACATTAATGCATTGCTGGTGGAGTTGTGAACTGATCCAACCATTCTGGATGGCAATTTGGAACTATACCCAAAGGGCTTTAAAAGACGTCCTGCCTTTTGATTGTGTAAATGGAATTAGCTCATCCTCATTCATCCTTTAGACTCTAGCTATCAGAAATAATGTCACTCCACCCAACTTAGAATTAAGTGGGGAGGGGAAGTCTGTTACCCACACGTGACAATAAGTAACAAATCAAAAACAAGGGACTGCCCTTTGGGCAGTCCAAAACAGTGTTGAGGCTGCCATTTGTCCACTTGGAATTGGAGGTGGATGCAGGAAGTGATGAAAGATGCTATCCTTTAAATATGATGGTAACTTCCTGTGGAGGGAGTTGGCACCTTGAACTTGGTGTAGAAGGATCTCTGGTGAGACCTCAGACTGCTTCCCTCTGAATTATCACGTTGGTAAGTTAGGCTGACTTCCTTTCTCCTCCTTTGGCGTTTCTGGAGGCTCTAGCCATGTGAACTGGAATGACCTCCAGGAATTGATGCAGAGTGAAGGGAACAGATGCAGGCGAACATTGTACACAGAGATGGATACACTGGGGTACAATCAAACATAATAGACTTCTTGAGTAACAGCAATGCAAGGATCTAGAGCAAGGCTGAGGGACTTATGAGAAAGAAAACTAGCCACATTCAGAGGAAGAACTGTGGGAGGAGAAACGCAGAAGAAAAACAACTGCTTGAACACATGGGCTGTTGGGGATATAATTGGGGATGTAGATACTAAATGATAACTCCAGTCTAATTATCAATGATATGGAATTAGGTCTTTTTTTTATTATTATTAGGCATTTATTAATATTCGTTTTAAAACTGTTTACATACTTTATGCCTCTACTTTCCCCTTCACCCCCCGCTCTCCCCCCACCCATGGCCAACGCACATTTCCACTGGTTGTAACATGTGTCCTTGTTCAGGGTCTATTTCCCATTCATGTCCACCTCAGCCCATGCATTCAAGCAATTGTTTATCTTATATGTTTCCTCTCCTGCAGTCCTTCCTCTGAATGTGGGTAGCATCTTTACCATAAATCCCTCAGACCTGTCTTGTGTCATTGCAGTGCTTCTGGTACAGGAGCCCATTACATTCGATTTTACCATAGTATATCAGTCTCTGTGTACAATGTTCTTCTGGCTCTGCTCCTTTCACTCTGCATCACTTCCTGGAGGTCTCTCCAATTTGCATGGAATTCCTCCAGTTTATTATTCCTTTTAGCACAATAGTATTCCATCACCAGCATATACCACAATTTGTTCAGCCATTCCCCAATTGAAGGACATCCCCTCATTTTCCAATTTTTTGCCACTAAAAAAAGCGCAGCTATAAATATTTTCATACAAGTCTGTTTATCTATGATCTCTTTGGGGGTACAAACCCAGCAATGGTATGGCTGGATCAAAGGTCAGGCAGTCTTTTATAGCCCTTTGGGCATAGTTCCAAATTGCCAGCCAGAATGTTTGGATCATTTCACAACTCCACCAGCAATGCATTAATGTCCCAATTTGGCCACATCCCCTCCAACATTCATTACTCTCCCCTTCTTTCATTTTAGCCAATCTGCTAGGTGTGAGGTGATACCTCAGAGTTGTTTTGATTTGCATTTCTCTAATTATTAGAGATTTAGAACACTTTCTCATGTGCTTATTGATACTTTTGATTTCTTTACCTGAAAATTGCCTATTCATGTCTCTTGCCCATTTATCAATTGGGGAATGGCTTGATGTTTTATACAATTGCTTTAACTCCGTGTTTATTTGAGTGATTAGACCCCTGTCAGAGTTTTTCGTTATAAAGATTTTTTCCCAATTTGTTGTTTCCCTTCTGATTTTGACTACATTGTTTTTGTTTGTACAAAAGCTTTTTAGTTTAATATAATCAAAACCATTTAATTTACATTTTGTAATTTTCTCTAACTCTTGCTTGGTTTTAAAGTCTTTCCTTTCCCAGAGATCTGACAAGTAGACTATTCTGTGTTCACTTAAC